>NC_057799.1:543391783-543628274 GCF_018294505.1 Triticum aestivum
GGTTAGGACCGAAATTGGCGTCGGCGGAGCCAGGCCGAACCCAACGCGCTGAGGGCCGACCGGGGGTGCCGGGGAAAGAAAAATGGCGCCAAAACTTCCCGCATCCTATTCCCACCCCGTGGGCCCGCCGAGTCACGACTAGGCATCGTCGTCCTCGTCTCATTGCCTCGGCTCCCGCATGAATCAATGCCAAGACTGCCGCCGGCCAGCCTTCCATTGATCACGGGCGGCACAGTGAAAGCGAGCTGCCACGCATCCCGCCCTTTCTCGCCACGCGTCCGCACTACTGCCGCCCCCTCGCCGCTATAAAAGCCGCCTTCGTCGCCGCTGGCAGCACACTCGCCACGCCACGACCATCTCTCTCTCGCCGCCGACCACCTTCTTTCCTTCACCGTCCTTGCTCTCGCCCTCTCTCCTTCACCTTCAAGCCGAGCCCATGGCGAAGAGGCTCCCCTACGACGGAGCGGGGGGCAACTGCTTCGGCCGCCGCCATCTGCACGAGTGGGAGGCACGTGTTCCCCACGAGGCCAACTACCCGGCGCCGCCCGACATGCGCGTGCTGGGCGCTTGGAGGCTCAGCGCCAGAGGCGTCCCCGTGCCCCCGCCGCCCTTCGACGCGGAACGCCGCGGCGAGATCGCGCGGCCGGGAGTCCTTGCTGGAGGAAGCGCGACAACAATCGAGGTATTCCCCCGACAACCTACCTCTGTGGACGGCGTATTTCCAGCGCCGCCACGTTGACCAGCTTGCTTCCACCAACGACGCTCCGGCGCCACAACTCCGACGACCGCCGTCAGTGGTGGGGTGTCCCCGGGCGCACGCTCCGCGCCGTCTTCCAGCACATCGAGGGCGGCAACGAGCCACCGTTGGAGTATCCAGCATCGTCGTTCTCGCGCCGGAGCGGGAGCTTGTGGCTGCCGAGGTGCATGGTGGGGTCCTCCTCCTCGTCCTTCGGCACGACGCCGCTCGCCCCCGTCAAGCCCGAGCCCGAGGAGGCGCCGGAGTGCCGGTGCATCCGTGGCGGCGACCCTCGTTTAAGCGGCAACCTCGTCATAAACGAGGGTCGCCGCCAACCTTCACCTCTCCTCAGCCATCTTCGCCTGGTTAGGCCGAAGAAGGAGCCGACGATGCCCGTGGTCGTCAAGCAAGAGCACGTGGAGATGGCCGCCGACCTTGAAACCGGCCTGAAATGGGCACGCGACGACTACGTGCCGGAGGAGATGGAGCGCCAGCGCCGCGCTCTGGAGGAGATCGCTGAGCGACGCCGAGGCCGCGAAGAGTGTGGCGTCATCATCCCGACAGCGACGAGGAGGAGGCGCCGGCGCCGACCAACCCCGTCCGCAGCGGCGATCCGGGGCAGGGCTGCAGCAAGGATGGCGGCCTGCAAGACGACGGCGACTACACCGCCTTGTACAAGCTCCTCGGCATGAACTAGGCTCGGGGCGGCGGCGGCAGCGTAGTCCTTTTTTAAGTTTTTATGTATGTCTTTAAATTTGTACTAATATGAATGAAACCGCCTAAAATTCGTCCAAAATCAAGTCATTTTCTTTGAATTTGAGCCCAGTTTGCATTTGAAAAACGGCGTCTGGGTGCCAACTTGGGGCGGCGGTTGGGCGCTATTTCAGAGCCTTGGGGGGCCGAACGGGTAGAGATGCTCTAAGTTTGAGTGAATGATGCATGCTGTATCATGTAATTGATGCAATATACAGAGCATCATACAACATATTAACCAATTGAAGTAATTATGAATGTGATTAGGCAAGTGACCTTTTGAGGTTAGCTACTACCTCCATCCAGGTTTATAAATAGACACGAGTTTTTAGGGCCTTTTCCAACACAGTACAGCCGCAGCCGCTCATACATATGCAAATACACTCACATCTATGAACGCACGCACGCATACCCTATTCCTATAAGCATTTCCGTGATACCGAGCCAGCACATCATATTGAGAATTTGAGATTGACGAAGTCGCTAAAAACACCTTCGTAGTCGATAGGAACGTCTCCTTCCAAAGCACATCAACGAAAGGGCTAAAATAAATTTAGGAAATTATGAGCACCAGTGTCAAGGCTAAAACTTAAACCCTGGTGGACTGGGATATCATTGTCTCCCTAACTATCCAATGGCCTCCTTTTGACTACATTCATGGCTAAATAAAATTTCTAAACATATCATGTTTGTCTGATTGATGAAGACCTAAAAATCGATACACGACTGACATTTCCAAGGAGTTGTATAAAATTGTGACATGATTTTTTTGGGGGTTCACGAATGGACTATCCAAGCGACCCTTCTTGTTTGACATCACTAATTTGACCACGAGGATGCATGCATCGTTGTGTCGTGCCAGCGTGCTTGCTTGACCAGGTTCTGGAGCCGTACCATTCGTCAATCATAAACAAAGATGCACGTTACATTTTTTTAGCACGTACAGACGCTGACATTTATATATATGCATACACATTATGCAATCTTTATAATCAGAGACTGAGCCGGCACATCATCTTAAGATTGATGAAGTTGCCACAGAAGTCTTCATAGTCGGCAACAATTTTTTCTTTCGCTGAACATACATCGCCGAAAGGCTTGAAATACATTAAAAAAAATACGAGCACAAGTGTTAAATCTAGGATTTAAATGCAGATGGGCCGAAAATACCACTGTCTTTCTAACCATCCAACGACGGCACACCGTATTACTCCTCGATAGTAGGTAACCGCCAGCCAATCAAGTATAATAAGATTATTTTTGAACTGATCAAGCATAATGGAGTAAGATAGTACTACTACTACTTCCCATCCCTCAAAAATAAATAAATAATTCTAATACTCCCAAGGAGGATAGCGTCAAGGCAAACAACCCCACCAGCGAGAAGATGTAGTAAAACGTTACTACCATTTCAGGGATTTGACAGAGTAAACCACACCAAACCCGCGCCTATTTCCTCGTCACGCGTGCTGCTTTGACCAAGTCCAAGTGTGATTAGTATTGGCCAGCTCCGCGTCTTGTTGCCTTTGCTCATTGCCCTCATTCCTTCATCTCCACCGCCGGGCGCCGCTGGTCTTCCCAGGGGGCCAGCACCGCAGCAGAGAACCCCAGGGAACTGAAGCATACCACCGGGATCAGAAAAAGGGTCGGTCTTTCGCCGTTTTGGCCGGGTGCAGAGGAGGGAGGAGATGGCCAAGGGGGAGAGGGAGGGGCGGCTCCCCCTCTTGCTGCTGCTGCTCGTCTTGTGCCTCTTGGCCGGGTCCAGGATCGCCGCCGCCGCCACCCACCCACAGGATGGTATGTATGTTTGCTAGGCTTTTCTCCTTCCCCTTCCCCTTCCCCGAACTTCGGGGAGGAGGAGAAGTTTATTCAGACTGCGCCGGAAAATATGGCTGTTTGTTTGGAGAGGTTCAGTTTTGGTCTTCGGATGAGCTGGGGATTGGAAATCTTCCAGTTCCATGATTCCAGATACTATGAAATTTGCTGCTGGAATCATTTTCCGAACATACTATTGTAGTATTGTTCAGTTGCAACTTGTTAGGGAAGAATCTATTTTACTACTAATAGCAGTCTGCCCAACATCAAATTTCAGTTAACCAATCTCTTTATATTTATTAGTAAAAGAGTACCCAATGGTTGGTTCACAAGTCCCTGTCTCTCTCCTCCCTTTGCAGCGGCTGCTCTCAAATCCTTGATGAGGAAATGGTCAAATGTGCCCGCTAGCTGGAGGAAGAAATCGAACGATCCTTGCGGCGACAAATGGGATGGAATCGAATGCAATGGTGCCAACTCAAGGGTTACATCACTGTGAGCACAATTGGCCCCAGCATTTGTTAGGAGCTGGCTGTCCAACATCCTTATGTTTTGATTTCCCCTGACTCTCTTCTTCTATGTGACAGAAATCTGTTTGGCATGAACATGAAAGGCACTCTCAGTGATGATATAGGAAGCCTGACTGAGCTTAGAGTCCTGTGAGTATTTCCATTATGTTGTTTTCCCTTTTGCACATTAAAAATGGCCATATGCAGAAATTGATGCAGAGCCCAGGGGTCAACCCTCCTTTCCGGAAAAAAAAAATTCCTTCAAAATTCCTAGCTTTTGTAGTTGAGAGGTTCTAAGCATTCAAAACTGCTGAGATGATTCATGTTAGCGACGCCCCTATGTTTTTGGCTGTCTTATGCTTACACAATAAAGTAACATTACGACACTTAATCAGTGACTGATGAATGCACTGCAGGGATTTATCCTCAAATAAAGACTTAGGCGGTCCACTTACACCTGCCATTGGGAAATTGGTTCAGCTTATAAACTTGTAAGTTGCAACAGTTTCCATTACTGTAAAAAGAGGCGGTAGGCCTATGAACTGTATAATCTTCTGTTTCCAGCTTAGTTACTGACTTACCATCTTCCATGTAACTATTCTGTAGAGCATTAATAGGTTGCAGTTTCAGCGGTACTGTTCCGAGTGAACTAGGCAACCTGGCACAACTCGAATTCTTGTAAGATTCTTGTTCTTCTTTTGAAAACAATAATCATAGTTTTGTTTACAAGAATTCTCTATCTATTGGATCTTAATGTGGTTTCGTGACTCGATGTCCTTCCACAGCGGTCTGAACTCAAACCAATTCACGGGCAGAATCCCGCCCTCACTGGGCAAGCTCTCCAAGGTTAAATGGCTGGACCTAGCTGATAACAAGTTAACCGGACTTCTCCCAAACTCAAGGGACCATGGCGCTGGATTAGACCAGCTTCTTAATGCCGAGCACTTGTAAGTGTCATCTAACATCAGTTATTAATCAGCGCTTGTTAATCATATGTGTCGTCTGGCTGTCACTCATTCATAGGTCGCTTCTGCCTTTTGTAGCCATCTTAACCAGAATTCTCTAGAAGGTCCTATCCCAGAATACATGTTCAACTCCAGCATGCACCTCAAGCATATGTAAGTTCAAATATAGCCTTTCACCCTGTATCGTTTGGACCATAATTTGCCTGACAATGGCTTGTCGTGTCTAGACTTCTGGACAGGAACAATTTTAGTGGAACTATCCCATCATCTATTGGGGTAATCCCAACACTTGAAGTACTGTAAGTGTTCACACAGCTTGCTTCGGAATTACTTTGGGGAGTTGGCGTTTTTGTGGCAAGCTAATTATTTGATGTGCTTTTGGAATACAGTCGTCTAAATAACAATAACTTCACAGGCCGAGTTCCGGCTATGAATAACCTGACTAAGCTCCATGTTCTGTAAGTTGCCGTACCCACCATTCCCATCTTATTTGATGGTACTCTTGCATACTTAGATGAGATGAGCACTAATGTATCACTTGTAATTTTGTTGGAAATCTCAGAATGCTGTCAAATAACAAGCTAAGTGGACCAATGCCGAATTTGACTGATATGAAGGGTCTTGGAAATGTGTAAGAAATTAGTGTGATCTTAATCAGCATTATTTACAAACTTTCACTCAATATCATTGACAAGTGATATGGCGCTATATGCACAGGGATCTAAGCAATAACAGCTTCATGCCTTCTGGTGTTCCAAGTTGGTTTACAGAATTGCCCGGATTAATGACCCTGTAAGTTACAGTGCTATCTGAATTCAATAGTTAAGATGCAGTTTAAGAGCAGCAAATGATGGACTCTTTCGTTTTGCCGTGCAGTACAATGCAGTCGGTTGGGATTTCTGGGAAACTACCACAGAAGCTTTTCAGCTTGCGTGATTTGCAACATGTGTAAGACAATACAACAACCATAGGACCTCTACCTTGTACATTATTTAACGAAATGCACTAACTAGTCAATCGTATGGCAGAATATTGAATGATAATGAACTGAATGATACGCTTGACATGGGCAATACCATCAACGACGGACTAGACCTTGTCGACTTGCGGAACAACAAAATTACCTCAGTTACAGTGTACAGCAGCCTTGACAGCAAGCTTCTCAAGTGAGTATTGTTGCTCATTTGAAACTTATTTTTTGACGAAGAAATGTGTTCCATTTCCTTCAAATTCTTACTCTATTATCTTGCCGCTCTGTTCTTGCCAGGCTTGAAGGAAACCCACTCTGCACCGACTCTCTTCTGTCAAACACGCTGCTCTGCACGGACCAGCTAACCGAATTTCCAACCATGCTACCCTTCTCTGATGTACAGTGTCCACATCCATTTGTTGAAACTATATTCTTCCGATCTCCTTCCTTTGGCGATGTCAGAAAATTCCTTCCTGAACTGCATGACAACCTGTCGAGAACAGTGAGCAGTTGTACCCCGAACAAGCTAGGTTTGGTACCATACGTTGATGACGTGTACCTGAAAGTGGACATCAAGGCGTGCCCAGTAAACCAGAAGAGGTTCAATTACTCTCAGGTGCTCAACTGCTTTAATCTGACACTTCAGACTTACAAGCCACCGGAGAATTTTGGACCTTACTATGTGAAATCACATCCTTATCCGTTCCACGACAAAGGTGATTTATGGAGCCTGATCCGGTTCTTGTGGTGAAGTTTGTTAGGCTGGCATATTGATTGTGCTGATGTTTAGCTGTTGATGTGTTGCAGCTTCTCGAGCTATTTTGATTGGTGTCGTGACTGGCTCTGTTCTTTTGGTTGTCGGGCTCGCGCTGATTGGAGTTTACGCCATGCGTCAAAAGAAACGGGCTAAGAAGCTTGTCTCCCAGAATAATCCTTTTGGTACCTCATACATTTCATACAGATTAGATCATAGTATTATGTTGGTTTACCTGCCTTGATCTAAAATTCTAAATACTCATATTTTCAGCTTCATGGGGATCAACGCCGGAAGATATTGGTGAAGCGCCAAAACTCAAGAGCGCTAGAGCCTTCACACTGGAAGAGCTCAAGCTTAGCACGAATGACTTCAAACAAATCAATGCAATTGGAGAAGGAGGCTATGGAACGGTAATTAAGCAACCATCTTTTCGACAACTTAAAGTTCTTATCATCTTTAGAAGCTTGTCTATAAATGTTCTTTTCCGATGGAAACAGGTGTACCGAGGAAAACTTCTGGATGGACAGCTCATAGCCATCAAGAGGTCCAAGCAAGGGTCCATGCAGGGTGGGCTTGAGTTCAAGACAGAAATCGAGCTCCTTTCGAGGGTGCATCACAACAACTTGGTTGGGCTAGTTGGTTTCTGCTTCGAGAAGGGCGAAAAGATGCTGGTTTACGAGTTCATATCCAATGGAACTCTAAGTGAGGCGCTATACGGTACGTTTAACATGTTCTTCCATCTCATTGTCAGAAGTAACTTCGATTTATACGAGGCGTGTGCCTTTTTTGGCCAACTTCCGGAATCAAGCAGTAGATATATATTGTGGCACAGTTCTTCCAAACCTGAATTATCTTTCCTTCATGATTATCAGCTGGACTGATCACAATGGCTCACTGTAGGTATGAAAGGAGTACAATTGGATTGGAGTATGAGACTTAAGATAGCTCTAGATTCAGCTAGAGGGCTAGCTTACCTCCATGACCATGCCAATCCTCCAATCATTCATAGAGATATCAAGTCCACCAACATTCTCCTTGATTCGAAGATGACCGCAAAGGTTGCAGATTTTGGCCTCTCCTTGTTGGTATCAGACAGCGAGGAAGGCGAGCTGTGCACAAATGTCAAGGGAACACTGGTAGGCTTGCACTTCTGTATAAAATTAAATGGTTCTCGGTATCAACCATTTCAGTTCTAAGCTTTAAACACATATTGTCAATGCAGGGTTACCTAGATCCAGAGTACTACATGACGCAACAACTTACAGCGAAGAGCGATGTCTACAGCTTCGGCGTGGTACTACTAGAGCTAATAGTAGCCAAGCCACCTATATATGAGAAGAAGTACATTGTCCGCGAGGTGAAGACGGCATTAGACATGGAAGACACCATGTACTGTGGGCTGAAGGATGTGATGGACCCGGTTCTCTACAAAATGGGGGGCCTCCTAGGATTCCCAAGGTTCGTGAGGATGGCACTGCAATGCGTGGAGGAGGTGGGACCTGACCGCCCGAAGATGAACAACGTGGTGAGGGAGATCGAGATGATAATGCAGGACAACGGGCTCACACCCGGTTCGATGTCGGCGAGCTCTTCGTTCAGCGTGGACTCGACAACAAGGACGTTTGCACCAAGGTATCCCTACTCCAGCACATCGACGCCGTCCACGACATATGAGATGGACAGCAGGGCCTTTGAGTACAGTGGGGGTTTCCCTTCTCAGGGCAGCTTGAAGAACAGGAACACATCCCCTAAACCTCGAAGCTCCCGGGAACGGGGGCTTCCTGGTTGATCGAGGCTGTTGGGTGTGCGGCGGGCCCCGTTTGTATGTGTTTAGTACAGGATGATAGGATTATAGACTTTAGCAGAATATATCAGATTGTGAACTGCAAAGAGAAACTGGGGAGTGGCATAGTGACATGTATAGGATTCAGGAATGCACCCATAGTACACTGTACATTGTTCGTAAAATTCAAAGTCTGGTATTGAAAATAGTGGAGCGGCCAACGAATTTGCGCGGCTATATTTGCTGTTCTTGAACTTATTACAATGCATCCTGTTAATTGAAGGATCATTTGAGGCTATCAGATATTCACATGACAGATGTTTTGTACAAGAAAAATCTTCACCTGTCCCGGTCTACTGCCCGGCGTCACACGATGGGGTGAACACCGGCGGGGCCTGATTCCTCGTCTAGGGTATTTCTTCTCCAGCCGATCTCCCTCACCACCGCCGGATATCTCTACCGTGCGTGGCCAATGGTGGCAACAGGTCTTCAGAAGGTGCCGCGGTTCTTTGTTGACATTTCATCAAACACCTTGTTTGCACACACGAACAAGCGTACATGCTTCACATGTACAAACATTGTATAGCCATCAAGCATTTGGCAGGTACATATTCCCTCCGTTGCCATAATATTAATACACTAGGATAATCAACATACTTTGCGTTATTGACCTGTCATGTTTTATACTCCCATTATTTTACTTTTTTTAGCGACTGTTTATTTTCATCGTAACTATCTCAAGTCTTGCAGATACCAAACTAGTCAATTCACTCGAGACTAGTGACACCTTGAGTGTGACCCAAACACTCATCATAACACTCGCCTTCGCTGTTCGTTCGTCAGGACAATGCAAACTAAGATAATACTTGCAGTACACTGTGTCTTCTTTTTTTGCGGGTGCAGTAAATTGTGTTTCAATCAGTCCTACTAGCAGGACATCATATGTGGACAAGCACTGCAAGAGAAAAGTGTTGCGAAATCGACCCCCATTTCATGTCATCGTCGTGGCGAAAGCCCCTCCGACAAAAATACGTTTTTAACAGAGAAACACGTCTCTAGGGGTTTTCATCTTCTTCCCAACCGAACGGCGGCGTGCGCCCAGCAAACCCACCCCACCCCAACCGCCCACCACGCGAGCTTCTCTCAGTCGCCACCCCTTACATCTCCTCCATGGGAGTCTTGCCATGGAGCTGCCGCTGCGGACTCAACCCCACCCCCAGCAAGAACAGGGGCGCGCCCGCGCGTCCTCCTCCCCCTCATCCTGGTACAGCCTCAACCCCCTTCACCATTTCTCCGTTCGCTGCTCCTCTAAGCCTAAGCTGTCCTAATATTCTCACCATTTCCTGATTTCCCCCCTCCAATGCTGTTTTTTACTGTCTGATGCTCCCTGTTCTTCAGCTGCCCGAGTAAGGAGGTCCAAATACACGGGACAATCTGTGGTAAGAAGCTCAGAGAAGAATTTTTGCAATTTTTCAGTTCAGTTATCCTCAACATCGCTGTCGTTATCGGTTCAGTTACCCCCAAGAAAAATCACCCACTCTGTGCAATTGTTTCTCCGGTGGTACTTGAAGGAAGATCTAGCTCTGTTTGTTCGTACTAGACTTACTTACCTTCATAAAGTTCACAGTATAATTTAATTGAGCAAGACAGCAGAAACGAAAATGCTTTCAGAATCAGAGGCACATATATCCCGCAATCTGTACTCTGTTGTACATCATCTGAAGATATTGTCTTTCATCCATATATAAGGGCCATACCGTATAGTCGAGATAATGACCAAATTTGTGAGTTCAATTGGGTTTATAAATTCTGTTTCTGTTGGTCCATGTTTGCAGAGAGCAATGCCTATGCGCGTGCTGACAGTTGGCAAGAAGAGGTCTCAGGGGACACAACTTCTTGTTGAAGAGTACAAGGAGAAACTCGGTCACTACTGCGATGTTGAGGACACCCTCATCAAATCCAACCCAAAACTCACAAGGTATGACATGTTGTATGATGCTATGAACATTATGGTCAATGCATCCCCAGAGGCTATTTCTCACTGTTCTGTGGATACCTAGTACATGCTCCCTGTCACTATATTGTTTTACTGTACCGTGAGATTTTCTGCTGTTGGTGGACTGGCTTTCAACTGGCAAATTTACACCTCATTGGAAACTGTGAACTTCTTATTCTGCTGTTTGTTTGATTGTTCCTGATGAATTTGATTGTTGATGCTGGCCCCTGATATTCTGTTGTTTTCACTTTTCAGCGATGTTAAGGTGCAAATTGAAGCAGAAGATGCGTCTATGATGCAGCAGCTCAAGGCTGAAGATTTTGTATGTTTCGGTGCTTTCTTGTATTTACCTGATAAATACCTCACCCATCCATTAGGTTCTAGCAGTCTAATTGTCCTGATGTTAGTGTGCATGATTAGGTTGTTGTGTTGGATGAAAACGGGAAGGATGTCATGTCTGAGCAGATAGCTGATCTGATTGGGGATGCTGGCAACACGGTATGCTCTGCACTTTGGTTAATCGGATATTCAGTAGCCAACTACTTAGTTTTAAAGTTCAAGCTGCTGGAAATTTCTTGGGAGAACTATTTTTTGTTTCAAAAAAAATCTTGGGAGAACGTACTCGCTGATAATACGTTTGCCCAAATGTTTTAGGGATCGTCAAGGCTCACATTTTGTATTGGCGGGCCATATGGTCTTGGAATACAAGTACGAGAGCGGGCGGATGCAACAATTAGGTTATCCTCACTGGTTTTGAACCACCAAGTCGCTTTAATACTTCTAATGGAGCAGCTCTACAGGTGAACAACGAGCCTCTGCAACGCAGTGATGCCATTCCTGCGTTTGAACATACTTTCTTAATTTTCCACGTCAACTCTAGTGATATGGCATGTAGAATCAATGCATCGTCAGTGTAACACAGGTAAATATTGGTTGGCACGCATATTTATCAGTGTCAGCAAATGTTTGCTGCTAATTGTGATATCTATCAATTTTTCATCCGGTGTCATAATTTTGCAGGGCGTGGACAATCATCAAAGGACAAAAGTATCATCACTAGATTTGAGTTGCAATGGCATCATCTGGTGCTCTTTGCACGCGCGGCCTCCCAATTCCACCACCTGATCCGCTGTAGGCAGTTTTTTTGCTTCTCCGGTTTTTTGTTAGACTAGTAAATATGTACGTGCAATGCACGTCTTTACCAATATATATTTTGTAATTTAACGTGTCATAATGCAAGAATAAAATTTATACACCATTTCAACCACATAAATTATTGTCAAATTATAGAGTGCGCTTCCAATGTTCTTGTTGATGTTCAGAGTACCACAGTCATGTTTCGGGGTAGCAATAATATGATGTTTCAAGTTGTTAAAATAAATCCGAGGCGCATCGTCGATCTACCAAGTTCCAAGCAATCGCACAAGCACGACACCGAGATTTGTTAACGAGGTTCACCATCATGGCTACATCCCCGGGGCTTGACTACGGGCGCTCCTCCCCATGACACCACTACAATACCGCACACCGGCTGCCCGGGCGCCGGCACACGCCGCCGGCTCCCCCGCGTGCATGTGCTATTATGTTGGCATAGATTACATCGTGTGTCCACCCCCTCATTATATAACAGGCCAAGGATACAAATGTCCAATTAGGACACGTCTCTATATCCTATTTACACATCATACAAATCAGAGTTCAACTATAACCTAACTTGTATAATAATATTCGACACAATTCTAACACAAGTAAGGGTTAGGTCTGAAGATCACAAGAAATACACAAGGAACAGTTTCAAGAATAGCAAGGAACTTAAGGCATAACAAATACATGACCAAGTCTGTGTTGGAAGGAAGGTAAGGATGTTGTCGATGACAACACAAATTATTGAGGGGCTTTATGACGAGGTAGTAGCAAGGTGACATGATCAAAATGAAAGATATGATGAAGTAGAAGGTCAATGGAACTACATATATGACACAAACTCAGAATCAATCTTGGTGTACAAGGTGAAATGATATGACGAAGAAGCTCGACATAAGTTTAGCTCATCGTCAAAAATTGTGCTCCGGGAAGGACCAGGTAGCACAGTTAAAATTATCATGATAATGATTTAGCCGATTAGGCTAGGAATGACATGATTGAGTTTAAATTTCCAAGCAACTAAAACTATTAGGGGTATTGAATTGTATTGTGGATTCGATTCACTCGTCGGCGTTCTCGAGTAACGAATAACTCAGAACCCGTGAAATGACTAAAACGGTGGGAAGTATTACTTCAGCAAGAATCCATAAGAGGTAGTGCAATGGCACGATATCCCCGAGATAACAGAGGGCAATACTCGAAAGTACAACAGAATAGAAGGTGAACTGGATCGTTAAAATAGATGGGGCACGGGAAATGATTACTCTTAGATATATCGAATGATGACAGGATGGTCGAAACCATAACTACATGGGATCAAATTAAGGATACCGGAAGAATTATGCAAATGAATAAATATTTTTATGAGAAGGTCCCATGATAAGCTCCACATCGTGTCCATGAGCATGACCATAAATGTTCAAGGTCGACTCCCACTTCTTCAATGCACAACTTTCCATTAACTTCTCATTTTGGAAAAGGCATTAGTGTTGAACGTTTTACCTGGAGAAACACCAGAAGAGTATGGCACGTAAAAGTTTCCGAGTTCACACTGATTGCAGAAAGCACATGTACAATCCATCGAAGGAATATTTGGAACTTATACCACAACAACAGAAACAATAGATACAATCTTGAAAGAAGAGTACAGACGGCAAAAGCAGAGGATACAATTTGCAAAGGCATCTTGTATCAGGGGAGAACTCAAGGTTTTTGAGTATGAAGGATACCGTCGGATAATAATACACCAAAGGATCATGTGATCCATGAGGACTGATGATGTAAGGATTAAACAAATGGCTCCACATTAGAGTCCATTGAGAGAAGAGAGAATGCAAGGACATCAAGTTATGGAAACATCTGAATAACCCAAAATATAACATACAGAGGAATTATGATTTTCCAATAACGTGAGATGAGAAGCAGATCAAGTTGAACAAACTTAGTTGCACAATCAATCAAGGCTTTGATTGGCCGGAAACCAACTCGTGTCTAAAATGACGTCTGAGCCCCCCTAGGCGATCCTCCTCTGCACCGGTGGCCACTCTGGCCCCGGCGGCCACCACCCTCTTCGCCGGCTGTGACCCTCTTGGAGTCAAGGATCGCTGGTCAGCCATCAACTTCGCTAGAGGTAAATAGTTTCAACTTGCCATGTGGAAAAAGTTTGGACATCCTGTGGTTTTCTCCCCAGATTTTCGCTTTCAAGCTCGTGGTTTCTTTCTGTAGGGCCAGCTTCCGTCTGGATTGTCACACTGTTAGCGTTGCTTTACATTCTTGTTTTGGAGGTACCCACAAGGTTTTCAGGTCAAGTTCTTGAAGGATATGTCATTTCAATTTTTCCGTGGCTTCCAAATCAGAGGGTTTTGAGATCTACAATGCAGGTAGGATTTTAGAATCGGATTTTGAGTTGGTATTCAATCTATGGGGTGTGGCGGGGGGGGGGGGGGGGTCCAAAGCGGAGGCGGGAGGAATGCTGCTTTTACCAGGAAGAAGATGCCTCCTGGACCTTGGTCACCAGAAATTCGTCCATCAATTTTTCAGAGGCTTTCATTCCAGATTGAGCCATCATCGTTCTGGATCAACCAGTGGTTAATTCGCCGGCTAATGTGCGAGTAAATAATGTCGCTCGGAGACTCTTGTCCCCGTATGGAGTTCTTTGGATTTGAGAGAGGGGAATGGAGAGAATACCATCCGAAGAAACCATGTAGCTCGGAGACTCTTGTCCTCGTATGGAGTTCTTTGGATTTGGGAGAGGGGAATGGAGAGAGACGAGGTTGTGGGCCTCAAAGTTCGAGGTCCGAAATTCATGGCTAAAAATGCAAGAAGTAAAAAACTAGCTCTCTCCGTTATTTCGTGCACCACTGCTCCGTAAGATGCTGCTGTTCCTCCTCTGATTGCCTCCACCGCTGCCATACAGTCCGAGGCGATGAAAACTTTATGCTCGTAAAGATCCCCCGCAAGCGCCATTGCTTCCCTGTTAGCGAGTACTTCCAGAACCTCCGTGTCTTCTATGTTTCTGAATATGACTACCGATGCCCCCTGATATATCCCAGTTGCATCGCGGCAAATCGCTCCCACAGCACCAAAACCACCTGAACGTGACACGGCAGCATCAACGTTAATTTTAACATGATCCTCCGGTGGAGGCTGCCACGTGGCTGGGCGAATAGTTGGTGCAGCCACCGTCCTCTCAACAGGCTTCCGTATTTGCTTCAACTCTGCGATGTAGCTAGTGATGAAACCTTGAGTTGAGAAAGGATTTTTGTAAATGCCTTCATGGATTATCTTTCTCCTCGCTGCCCAAATAGCCCATAGTGTAACAATCATGGTAGTAAACTCCTCGCGAGGAAGCAATTCACTCATCAGAAACAACCAACTCTTCGCTTGTTCATCTCTATGTAAGCACATATGTTGCACCATGTCTTCATCTGATAGAGCCCACACGCACCTGGCGTAGTTGCAGTCAATCATAGAATGGCGCCAGTTGTCCTCTGCTCCACATAAGGCACAAACATGGGAGGACGACATGTTTCGGTTGTGTAGTACATCACTAGTGGGAAGTGAATGGCAAGCCAACCTCCAAGTGAATATTTTCAGCTTCAATGGAAGTTGCAAACCCCATACAGATGACCATCCCTTGGTTTCTCCACTGGACATCTCCTCGGCCTCCTCTAGCCAGGCTTCCCTTCCCATCTTCATTCTATGTATCAGTTTGTAGGCTGAGCTAACTGAGAATCGCCCCTTCGGGTCACCCGACCATGCCCAGAAATCATCAACTTGCCTTGTGCACAAGGGAATCTTTAGAATTGCCTCAGCGTCAACTGTAACAAAGACTTGACGGACTAGATCCTCTCTCCAACATGCCATGGTTGGTTCGATGAGAGCACTCACTAGCTGCAGAGGATCAGCCACCCGAGGTGTAAACGGTTTCATTCGTCCACTTCTAGGGATCCAGTTAGATGCCAGATACTAGTTGTTGCACCATCTCCAATGCGCTGATGATCCCATGGTTCAACACATTCCTCCCATCAAGAATCGAGCGGCAGACTTGCGATGGATGGGGGCCTAGGTCCGCTTCCAGTATGGTCGTCATTGGGTAGTAAACGACCTTAAGAATGCGAGCACTGAGGGAGTCCGGTTCTTGTAATAGTCGCCAAGCCTGCCTTGACAGTAGCGCAACATTGAAAATCTCAAGATCACGAAAACCAAGACCACCCAGGTTCTTTGGCCTCGTCATGACATCCCAGGAGACCCAACATGGCTTCCTCTTACCCTGTTTACTGCCCCACCAAAACTGCCGAATGATGGAGGTGATGCTCTCACAAACTCCTCTAGGAAGCCTGAAGCAAGACATTGAAAATACAGGGATCGATTGTGCAACCGATTTGATGAGGACTTCCTTCCCCCCTACTGACAGCATTTTCTGCATCCATCCTCTCACCTTTTCCAAAACTCTAACCCGAAGGTACTTGAATGTGCCATTCTTGGAGTGACCAACATCCGTTGGTAATCCAAGATATTTGTCGCTCAAAGATTCATTGCGAACGTTTAACCTTTGCATGACATCTTGCTTGAGAGAATCTGGACATCCCCTGCTAAAGAAAACAAATGACTTTTCATGATTTATTCTCTGGCCCGAGGCTCCACAGTAAGTACCCAACAGGTTTGATACCACTTCTGCTCCCTCCACACTTGACTTAAAAAGCAACAGTCTATCATCTGCAAACAAAAGATGGCTAACAGTTGGTGTTGTTGTCGGCGTCCTGGGAACGGGGGTACCCAGACTTGCCTGCCTGCGGCCCAGGGCGTGGCTCCTCTAGCGGCCTGGTAAGGCCCATCTTCATCAACAATCACTCAAGACCCTCGCGAGGGGCCAAGCCTCGCGAGGCGGACGACACAAGACCTCCTCAGGGGTGGCCTCCCTAGGCTGGCTCCCGAGGAGCGGAGAGATCTATGCAAGGGGCACCTCGCGAGGTTCACATGACGTGAGCCATGACGACCAAGGCCAGGCGGGCGCCAGCGGGCACAGAGTACCAGTTGTCTCTTTGGTGCTAAAGAGGCAGGTGCAGGCGAGGAGTCCCGAGGCATCAGACAAATGTTTCCATATCGGTGCAATGAGACCAAGACTAGCAGGACGGCATGATGGAGGTCATCGCGGAGCCCACGACGGCGTCACCACCAGAGCCTTTGGCAGGCGAAGACCATCTTTTGTCAGGATAGTTTGTACTAGTTGCCCCCCTTCAAATTGGCCGTTGTGGGATCCCTTCCCGCCTAATATTTGGGAAGAGGACCCGGGCCTCTATATATAGGACTAGCCACCATCATGGGAGGCATCTCATCTTGGACTGGATCCATTCCACCAAGGCCACCATACAAGCTCACCGAGCTCAAGAACACCTCTCCTCAGGAGGCTGTTCATCCCTTGTACCTGTTCATCCTCAGCCTGCAAGGCAATCCACCACACCACACTAGAGTAGGGTATTACACCGCAACGGTGGCCCGAACCAGTATAAACTCTTGTGTCCCTTGTTCCTCGGGTTCGGCGAGCTAGGCTTTGAGATCGTGGCGAGAGCGTGAGCGAGGGGGAGAGAGATCTTCATGCGCACCCCAGAGTTTGAACCTCAAGGGTTTTGCCGGAACCCGTAATCCGACATTTGGCGCGCCAGGTAGGGGTGCGCCGAAGCCTCTCTTTCGTCAGCTGATTCGCCGACACCCCAAGGTGCCGATGTCCGGTGACCCAAGGACCAACGCCGACCATTGGGCAGCTTGTCCCGTTAGGGCGGTACCGTCCGCCCAAGAAGACCTCAACTCCGCACTCCAGGCGGCCCGTGCACCGCTGAACGCCGTGGGGCATGGGCGGCGCGGTTTGGCGCCTTCCACCCTCACACATGTTGGAAATATGCCCTAGAGGCAATAATAAATGGTTATTATTATATTTCTTTGTTCATGGTAATTGTCTATTATTCATGCTATAATTGTATTGTCCGGAAATCGTGATACATGTGTGAATACATAGACCACAACGTGTCCCTAGTAAGCCTCTAGTTGACTAGCTCGTTGATCAACAGATAGTCATGGTTTCCTGACTATGGACATTGGATGTCATTGATAACGGGATCACATCATTAGGAGAATGATGTGATGGACAAGACCCAATCCTAAGCATAGCATAAAAGATCGTGTAGTTTCGTTTGCTAGAGCTTTTCCAATGTCAAGTATCTTTTCCTTAGACCATGAGATCGTGCAACTCCTGGATACCGTAGGAGTGCTTTGGGTGTGCCAAACGTCACAACGTAACTGGGTGACTATAAAGGTGCATTACGTGTATCTCCGAAAGTGTCTGTTGGGTTGGCACGGATCGAGACTGGGATTTGTCACTCCGTGTGACGGAGAGGTATCTCTGGGCCCACTCGGTAATGCATCATCATAATGAGCTCAATGTGACTAAGGCGTTAGTCACGGGATCATGCATTGCGGTACGAGTAAAGAGACTTGCCGGTAACGAGATTGAACAAGGTATTGGGATACCGACGATCGAATCTCGGGCAAGTAACATACCGATTGACAAAGGGAATTGCATACGGATTGATTGAATCCTCGACACCGTGGTTCATCCGATGAGATCATCGTGGAACATGTGGGAGCCAACATGGGTATCCAGATCCCGCTGTTGGTTATTGACCGGAGAGGCGTCTCGGTCATGTTTGCATGTCTCCCGAACCCGTAGGGTCTACACACTTAAGGTTCGGTGACGCTAGGGTTGTAGAGATATATGTATGCGGAAACCCGAAAGTTGTTCGGAGTCCCGGATGAGATCCCGGACGTCACGAGAGGTTCCGGAATGGTCCGGAGGTGAAGAATTATATATAGGAAGTCAAGTTTCGGCCACCGGGAAAGTTTCGGGGGTTACCGGTATTGTACCGGGACCAGCGGAAGGGTCCCGGGGGTCCACCGGGTGGGGCCACCTATCCCGGAGGGCCCCGTGGGCTGAAAGTGGAAGGGAACCAGCCCTTAGTGGGCTGGGGCGCCCCCCTTGGGCCTCCCCCATGCGCCTAGGGTTGGGAACCCTAGGGGGGGGAGTTCCCCCTTGCCTTGGGGGGCAAGGCAACCCCTTCCCCCCCTTGTGGCCGCCGCCCCCCTTGAGATCCCATCTCTTGGGGCCGGCGCCCCCCCAGGGGGCCTATATAAAGGGGGGGGGGAGGGAGGGCAGCACACAACAGCCTTGGGCGCCTCCCTCCTCCCCTGCAACACCTCTCTCTCTCTCTCTCTCGCAGAAGCTCGGCGAAGCCCTGCCGGAGACCCGCTACATCCACCACCACGCCGTCGTGCTGTTGGATCTCCATCAACCTCTCCTCCCCCCTTGCTGGATCAAGAAGGAGGAGACGTCGCTGCACCGTACGTGTGTTGAACGCGGAGGTGCCGTCCGTTCGGCACTCGATCATCGGTGATTTGGATCACGGCGAGTACGACTCCGTCATCCACGTTCATTGGAACGCTTCCGCTCGCGATCTACAAGGGTATGTAGATGCACTCCCTTCCCCTCGTTGCTATTACACTCCATAGATGCATCTTGGTGAGCGTAGGAAAATTTTAAAATTATGCTACGATTCCCAACAGTGGCATCATGAGCCAGGCCTATGCGTAGTTACTATGCACGAGTAGAACACAAAGCAGTTGTGGGCGTTGAGTTTGCCAATTCTTCTTGCCGCTACTAGTCTTTTCTTGTTTCGGCGGCATTGTAGGATGAAGCGGCCCGGACCGACCTTACACGTACTCTTACGTGAGACAGGTTCCACCGACTGACATGCACTAGATGCATAAGGTGGCTAGCGGGTGTCTGTCTCTCCTACTTTAGTCGGAACGGATTCGATGAAAAGGGTCCTTATGAAGGGTAAATAGAGATTGGCAAATCACGTTGTGGTCATACGTAGGTAAGAAACGTTCTTGCTAGAAACCTACAAACCACGTAAAAACTTGCAACAACAATTAGAGGACGTCTAACTTGTTTTTTGCAGCAAGTGCCATGTGATGTGATATGGCCAGAAGATGTGATGAATGAGATTGATCATATTCTTGTAATAGGAATCACGACTTGCATGTCGATGAGTATGACAACCGGCAGGAGCCATAGGAGTTGTCTTTATTATTTTGCATGACCTGCGTGTCATTGAATAACGCCATGTAAATTACTTTACTTTGTTGCTAAACGCGTTAGCCATAGAAGTAGAAGTAATCGTTGGCGTGACGAATTCATGAAGACACAATGATGGAGATCATGATGATGGAGATCATGGTGTCATGCCGGTGACAAAGATGATCATGGTGCCCCGAAGATGGAGATCAAAGGAGCATGATGATATTGGCCATATCATGTCACCATTTGATTGCATGTGATGTTTATCATGTTTTTGCATCTTATTTGCTTAGAACGACGGTAGCAAGTAGGATGATCCCTTATAATAATTTCAAGAAAGTGTTCACCCTAACCGTGCACCGTTGCGAAGGTTCGTCATTTCGAAGCACCACGTGATGATCGGGTGTGATAGATTCTTACGTTCGAATACAACGGGTGTTGACGAGCCTAGCATGTACAGACATGGCCTCGGAACACACGCAATACACTTAGGTTGACTTGACGAGCCTAGCATGTACAGACATGGCCTCGGAACACGGAGGACCGAAAGGTCGAGCATGAGTCGTATAGAAGATACGATCAACATGGAGATGTTCACCGATCTTGACTAGTCTGTCTCACGTGATGATCGGACACGACCTAGTTGAACTCGGATCATGTTTCACTTAGATGACTAGAGGGATGTCTATCTGAGTGGGAGTTCATTAAATAATTTGATTAGATGAACTCAATTATCATGAACTTAGTCTAAAATCTTTACACTATGTATTGTAGATCAAATGGCCAACGTTGTCCTCAATTTCAACGCGTTCCTAGAGAAAACCAAGCTGAAAGATGATGGCAGCAACTATACGGACTGGGTCCGGAACCTGAGGCTCATCCTTATAGTAGCCAAGAAAGATTATGTCTTAGAAGCATCGCTAGGTGATGCACCAATCCCACAGAACCAAGACGTTATGAACGCTTGGCAATCACGTGCTGATGATTACTCCCTCGTTCAGTGCGGCATGCTTTACAGCTTAGAACCGGGTCTCCAAAAGCGTTTTGAGAAACATGGAGCATATGAGATGTTCGAGGAGCTGAAACTGGTTTTTCAAGCTCATGCCTGGGTCGAGAGATATGATGTCTCTGACAAGTTCTTCAGCTGTAAAATGGAGGAGAACAGTTCTGTTAGTGAGCACATACTCAGAATGTCTGGGTTGCATAACCGCTTGTCTCAGCTGGGAGTTAACCTCCCGGATGACGCGGCCATTGACAGAATCCTCCAGTCGCTTCCACCAAGCTACAAGAGCTTTGTGATGAACTACAATATGCAGGGGATGGAAAAGACCATTCCCGAGGTATATTCAATGCTGAAATCAGCGGAAGGGGAGATCAGAAAAGAACATCAAGTGTTGATGGTGAATAAAACCACCAAGTTCAAGAAGGGCAAGGGTAAGAAGAACTTCAAGAAGGACGGCAAGGGAGTTGCCGCGCCCGGTAAACCAGTTACTGGGAAGAAGTCAAAGAATGGACCCAAGCCCGGGACTGAGTGCTTTTATTGCAAGGGAAGTGGTCACTGGAAGCGGAACTGCCCCA
This sequence comes from Triticum aestivum, assembly GCF_018294505.1. Lineage (NCBI taxonomy): Eukaryota > Viridiplantae > Streptophyta > Magnoliopsida > Poales > Poaceae > Triticum > Triticum aestivum. The sequence continues at coordinate 543,412,920 of NC_057799.1, forward strand.
AATATTTAGCGGACAAGAAGAAGGCCGGCAACACCCAAGGTATATGTGATATACAAGTAATTGATGTGTACCTTACCAGTACTCGTAGTAGCTCCTGGGTATTTGATACCGGTGCGGTTGCTCATATTTGTAACTCAAAGCAGGAACTACGGAATAAACGAAGACTGGCAAAGGACGAGGTGACGATGCGCGTCGGGAATGGTTCCAAGGTCGATGTGATCGCCGTCGGCACGCTACCTCTGCATCTACCCACGGGATTAGTTTTAAACCTCAATAATTATTATTTAGTGCCAGCTTTGAGCATGAACATTGTGTCTGGATCTCATTTAATTCGAGATGGCTACTCATTTAAATCCGAGAATAATGGTTGTTCTATTTATTTGAGAGAGATGTTTTATGGTCATGCCCCGCTGGTCAATGGTTTATTTTTGATGAATCTCGAACGTGATGTTACACATGTTCATAGTGTGAATACCAAAAGATGTAAAGTTGATAACGATAGTCCCACATACTTGTGGCACTGCCGCCTTGGTCACATTGGTGTCAAGCGCATGAAGAAGCTCCATGCAGATGGACTTTTGGAGTCTCTTGATTACGAATCATTTGACACATGCGGACCATGCCTCATGGGTAAGATGACCAAGACTCCGTTCTCCGGAACAATGGAGCGAGCAACCAACTTATTGGAAATCATACATACCGATGTGTGTGGTCCAATGAGTGTTGAGGCTCGCGGAGGATATCGTTATGTTCTCACTCTCACTGATGATTTAAGTAGATATGGATATGTCTACCTGATGAAACACAAGTCTGAAACCTTTGAAAAGTTCAAGGAATTTCAGAGTGAAGTTGAGAATCAACGTGACAGGAGAATAAAATTCCTACGATCAGATCGTGGTGGAGAATATTTAAGTCACGAGTTTGGTGCACACTTAAGGAAATGTGGAATAGTTTCACAACTCACGCCGCCTGGAACACCTCAGAGAAATGGTGTGTCCGAACGTCGTAATCGCACTCTATTGGATATGGTGCGATCTATGATGTCTCTTACCGATTTACCGCTCTCATTTTGGGGTTATGCTTTAGAGACTGCCGCATTCACTTTAAATAGGGCTCCGTCGAAATCCGTTGAGACGACACCGTATGAATTATGGTTTGGGAAGAAACCTAAGCTGTCGTTTCTAAAAGTTTGGGGATGCGATGCTTATGTCAAGAAACTTCAACCTGAAAAGCTCGAACCCAAATCGGAAAAATGCGTCTTCATAGGATACCCTAAGGAAACTATTGGGTATACCTTCTACCTCAGATCCGAAGGCAAGATCTTCGTTGCCAAGAACGGGTCCTTTCTGGAGAAGGAGTTTCTCTCGAAAGAATTGAGTGGGAGGAAAGTGGAACTTGATGAGGTGATAGTCACCCCTTCCGAACCGGAAAGTAGCGCAGCGCGGGAAAATGTTCCTGTGGTGCCTACACCGACTGGGGAGGAAGTTAATGATGATGATCATGAAGCTTCGGATCAAGTTACTGAACTTCGTAGGTCCACAAGGACACGTTCCGCACCAGAGTGGTACGGCAACCCTGTCCTGGAAATCATGTTGTTAGACAACGGTGAACCTTCGAACTATGAAGAAGCGATGGCGGGCCCGGATTCCGACAAATGGCTAGAAGCCATGAAATCCGAGATAGAATCCATGTATGAAAACAAAGTATGGACTTTGACTGACTTGCCCGATGAGCGGCGAGCCATAGAAAACAAATGGATCTTTAAGAAGAAGACGGACGCAGATGGTAATGTGACCATCTACAAAGCTCGACTTGTCGCTAAGGGTTATCGACAAGTTCAAGGGGTTGACTACGATGAGACTTTCTCACCCGTAGCGAAGCTGAAGTCCGTCCGAATAATGTTAGCAATTGCCGCATACTATGATTATGAGATATGGCAGATGGACGTCAAAACGGCATTCCTTAACGGCTTCCTTAAGGAAGAGTTGTATATGATGCAGCCGGAAGGTTTTGTCGATCCTAAGAATGCTAACAAAGTATGCAAGCTCCAGCGCTCAATCTATGGGCTGGTGCAAGCATCTCGGAGTTGGAACATTCGCTTTGATGAGATGATCAAAGCGTTTGGGTTTACACAGACTTATGGAGAAGCCTGTGTTTACAAGAAAGTGAGTGGGAGCTCTGTAGCATTTCTCATATTATATGTGGATGACATACTATTGATGGGAAATGATATAGAATTCTTGGAAAGTATAAAGGCCTATTTGAATAAGTGTTTTTCAATGAAGGACCTTGGAGAAGCTGCTTATATATTAGGCATCAAGATCTATAGAGATAGATCAAGACGCCTCATTGGTCTTTCACAGAGTACATACCTTGACAAGATATTGAAGAAGTTCAGTATGGATCAGTCCAAGAAGGGGTTCTTGCCTGTATTGCAAGGTGTGCAATTGAGCACGGCTCAATGCCCGACCACGGCAGAAGATATAGAAAAGATGAGTGTCATCCCCTATGCCTCGGCCATAGGGTCTATTATGTATGCCATGCTGTGTACCAGACCTGATGTAAACCTTGCCGTAAGTTTGGTAGGAAGGTACCAAAGTAATCCCGGCATGGAACACTGGACAGCGGTCAAGAATATCCTGAAGTACCTGAAGAGGACTAAGGATATGTTTCTCGTTTATGGAGGTGACGAAGAGCTCGTCGTAAAGGGTTACGTCGACGCTAGCTTCGACACAGATCTGGATGACTCGAAGTCACAGACCGGATACGTGTATATTTTGAATGGAGGAGCAGTAAGCTGGTGCAGTTGCAAGCAAAGCGTCGTGGCGGGATCTACATGTGAAGCGGAGTACATGGCAGCCTCGGAGGCAGCACAGGAAGCAGTCTGGATGAAGGAGTTCATTACCGACCTAGGGGTGATTCCCAATGCGTCGGGCCCGATGACTCTCTTCTGTGACAACACTGGAGCTATTGCCCTTGCGAAGGAGCCCAGGTTTCACAGGAAGACCAGGCATATCAAGCGTCGCTTCAACTCCATTCGTGAAAGTGTTCAAAATGGAGACATAGATATTTGTAAAGTACATACGGACCTGAATGTAGCAGATCCGTTGACTAAACCTCTCCCTAGGGCAAAACATGATCAACACCAGGACGCAATGGGTGTTCGATTCATCACAATGTAACTAGATTATTGACTCTAGTGCAAGTGGGAGACTGTTGGAAATATGCCCTAGAGGCAATAATAAATGGTTATTATTATATTTCTTTGTTCATGGTAATTGTCTATTATTCATGCTATAATTGTATTGTCCGGAAATCGTAATACATGTGTGAATACATAGACCACAACGTGTCCCTAGTAAGCCTCTAGTTGACTAGCTCGTTGATCAACAGATAGTCATGGTTTCCTGACTATGGACATTGGATGTCATTGATAACGGGATCACATCATTAGGAGAATGATGTGATGGACAAGACCCAATCCTAAGCATAGCATAAAGATCGTGTAGTTTCGTTTGCTAGAGCTTTTCCAATGTCAAGTATCTTTTCCTTAGACCATGAGATCGTGCAACTCCCGGATACCGTAGGAGTGCTTTGGGTGTGCCAAACGTCACAACGTAACTGGGTGACTATAAAGGTGCATTACGGGTATCTCCGAAAGTGTCTGTTGGGTTGGCACGGATCGAGACTGGGATTTGTCACTCCGTGTGACGGAGAGGTATCTCTGGGCCCACTCGGTAATGCATCATCATAATGAGCTCAATGTGACTAAGGCGTTAGTCACGGGATCATGCATTGCGGTACGAGTAAAGAGACTTGCCGGTAACGAGATTGAACAAGGTATTGGGATACCGACGATCGAATCTCGGGCAAGTAACATACCGATTGACAAAGGGAATTGCATACGGATTGATTGAATCCTCGACACCGTGGTTCATCCGATGAGATCATCGTGGAACATGTGGGAGCCAACATGGGTATCCAGATCCCGCTGTTGGTTATTGACCGGAGAGGCGTCTCGGTCATGTCTGCATGTCTCCCGAACCCGTAGGGTCTACACACTTAAGGTTCGGTGACGCTAGGGTTGTAGAGATATATGTATGCGGAAACCCGAAAGTTGTTCGGAGTCCCGGATGAGATCCCGGACGTCACGAGAGGTTCCGGAATGGTCCGGAGGTGAAGAATTATATATAGGAAGTCAAGTTTCGGCCACCGGGAAAGTTTCGGGGGTTACCGGTATTGTACCGGGACCACCGGAAGGGTCCCGGGGGTCCACCGGGTGGGGCCACCTATCCCGGAGGGCCCCGTGGGCTGAAAGTGGAAGGGAACCAGCCCTTAGTGGGCTGGGGCGCCCCCCTTGGGCCTCCCCCATGCGCCTAGGGTTGGGAACCCTAGGGGGGGAGTTCCCCCTTGCCTTGGGGGGCAAGGCAACCCCTTCCCCCCCTTGTGGCCGCCGCCCCCCTTGAGATCCCATCTCTTGGGGCCGGCGCCCCCCCAGGGGGCCTATATAAAGGGAGGGGGAAGGGAGGGCAGCACACAACAGCCTTGGGCGCCTCCCTCCTCCCCTGCAACACCTCTCTCTCTCTCGCAGAAGCTCGGCGAAGCCCTGCCGGAGACCCGCTACATCCACCACCACGCCGTCGTGCTGTTGGATCTCCATCAACCTCTCCTCCCCCTTGCTGGATCAAGAAGGAGGAGACGTTGCTGCACCGTACGTGTGTTGAACGCGGAGGTGCCGTCCGTTCGGCACTCGATCATCGGTGATTTGGATCACGGCGAGTACGACTCCGTCATCCACGTTCATTGGAACGCTTCCGCTCGCGATCTACAAGGGTATGTAGATGCACTCCCTTCCCCTCGTTGCTAGTACACTCCATAGATGCATCTTGGTGAGCGTAGGAAAATTTTAAAATTATGCTACGATTCCCAACAACACAATGGAGCACGCGGGCCGCCGCAAGGGCCTCAAGCTACGCGGCAGCGACGACGCCACACACCCGACGGGAACAAGCGAACATGCGAGCCACACTCATAGTGGCGCGGGAGCTGCTGCGGTGCCGGGTGGCAGAAAGCGGCCGCGATGCATTGCTGGAGCACGTGGCTGAGCTGTTGGACGCCGCCACCAGGGGTACGCCGGCTTTCTGCTCCTTACCTACGCCTCAAGTTGTGGCCAGATCGCACGGTGGGCCTCGTCGCGCTCGCGTGCTCCCAGGCGCACCAGGAGGGTTCATCGGCATCGGCGCGGGCGCATATACGGACGTTGCCCCCCGCGACCCCAGTGGGATATCACCCTACCACCACCTGGGCGGCGCGCTGGGCCCGGCGGCGTGGAGCACAGGGCGTCTCAGTGGGGGTTCTGGGGCGGCGGCTCTGGAAGCCTATGTGCCCCGCATGGTGGATCAAGAGTACACACCGGAGGATGACCCCGACTCGTTCCTCGAGCCGGGTTGGGAAGAGGAGATGCTGGAAGTTGAGGCCTTCCAGGAACCACCCAGGAGCCTCGCCGACCCCGCTCTCTTAGGAGCAGGCTTAAGCTAACCATGGGTCGCAGGTGGACCAGGTCACAGCGATGGACGGCGACTGATACGTCTCCAACGTATCTATAAATTTTGATTGTTCCATGCTATTATATTATCCATCTAGGATGTTTTATATGCTATTTTATATGATTTTTGGGACTAACCTATTAACCTAGAGCCCAGTGCCAGTTTCTGTTTTTCCTTGTTTTTGAGTACCGCAAAAAAGGAATACCAAACGGAGTCCAATTGACCTGAAAATTCACGGAGATTGTTTTTGGACCAGAAGAAGCCCACGGAGTACCGGAGATGGACCAGAAGAGTCCCAAGGCCACCACGAGGGTGGAGGGCGCGCCCTACCCCACTGGGCGCGCCCCCTACCTCGTGGCTGCCTTGTGGACCCCCCTGACTTATTCCCGACGCCAACACCTCTTATATATCCCCAAACTTCCAGAACATAACCTAGATTGGGAGTTCCGCCGCCGCAAGCCTCTGTAGCCACCAAAAACCAATCGGGACCCTGTTCCGGCACCCTGCTGGAGGGGGGATCCATCACCGATGGCCATCTTCATCATCCCGGCGCTCTCCATGACGAGGAGGGAGTAGTTCACCCTTGGGGCTGAGGGTATGTACCAGTAGCTATGTGTTTGATCTCTCTCTCTCTCTCTCTCTCGTGTTCTTGATGTGGCACGATCTTGATGTATCGCGAGCTTTGCTATTATAGTTGGATCTTATGATGTTTCTCCCCCTCTACTCTCTTGTAATGGATTGAGTTTTCCCTTTGAAGTTATCTTATCGGATTGAGTCTTTACGGATTTGAGAACACTTGATGTATGTCTTGCATGTGCTTATCTGCGGTGACAATGGGATATTGACGTGATCTAATTGATGTATGTTTTGGTGATCAACTTGCGGGTTTAGTGACCTTGTGAACTTATGCATAGGGGTTGGCACACGTTTTCGTCTTGACTCTTCGGTAGAAACTTTGGGGCACTCTTTGAAGTTCTTTGTGTTGGTTGAATAGATGAATCTGAGATTGTGTGATGCATATCGTAAAACATACCCATGGATACTTGAGGTGACATTGGAGTATCTAGGTGACATTAGGGTTTTGGTTGATTTGTGTCTTAAGGTGTTATTCTAGTATGAACTCTAGGATAGATCGAACGGAAAGAATAGTTTCGTGTTATTTTACTACGGACTCTTGAATAGATTGATTAGAAAGGATAACTTTGAGGTGGTTTCGTACCCTACAATAATATCTTCGTTTGTTCTCCGCTATTAGTGACTTTGGAGTGACTCTTTGTTGCATGTTGAGGGATAGTTATATGATCCAATTATGTTATTATTGTTGAGAGAACTTGCACTAGTGAAAGTATGAACCCTAGGCCTTGTTTCTAAGCATTGCAATACCGTTTGTGCTCACTTTTATCATTAGTTACCTTGCTGTTTTTATATTTTCATATTACAAAAACCTATATCTACCATCCATATTGCACTTGTATCACTATCTCTTCGCCGAACTAGTGCACCTATACAATTTACCATTGTATTGGGTGTGTTGGGGACACAAGACTCTTTGCTATTTGGTTGCAGGGTTGTTTGAGAGAGACCATCTTCATCCTACGCCTCCCACGGATTGATAAACCTTAGGTCATCCACTTGAGGGAAATTTGCTACTGTCCTACAAACCTCTGCACTTGGAGGCCCAACAACATCTACAAGAAGAAGGTTGTGTAGTAGACATCAAGCTAATTTCCGGCGCCGTTGCCAGGGAGGCTAGGTAAGCGGCACTAACACCCCGTCAACTAAGCTCTTTTCTGGCGCCGTTGCCAGGGAGGTTAGCGCTTGAAGGTATATCTTTAGATCTTGCAATTGAATCTTTTAGTTTCTTGTTTTATCACTAGTTTAGTCAATAAAAGAAAACTACAAAAAAATGGAATTAAGGTTGCCTCATATGCTTCATCTTTTTAATGTCTTTCGTGAAAATAAGGATTCTGATAATTGTGCCAAAGTGTTAGAAGAAGAATGCATTAAAATGTTTGGCACTAAATCTTTGAATGACGAGCATGATTGCAATGTTGTTAGTATGAATTCTTTGAATAACCATGATGCTAATGATATGCAAAGCCACAAGCTTGGGGATGCTATGTTTTATGAAGATGATATTTTTTGTCCCCCAAGTTTTGATGAGCAAATTTATTATGATGATAGCATGTCTCCTATTTATGATGATTATATTGATGAAAGTGGGTTTGGAAGAGTGTCAACTTTAGGAAGGAATGATCCCACTATTTTGGAGGATGTTGAATATTATTGTGATAATTATGAAAGTGGATTTGGAGAGGTCATGACTTTATTTAGTGATGAATCCACTATTTCGGAAGAGGTTCCAATTGATTATGAGAACAAAGTTGCTATCTATGGTGATTATTGTGATTACCTGTATGCTATTAAGAATAATGGTAACCATGAAACTTGACATCTTGATTTTAATTTTCAATTGGATTATGCCTCACATGATGGTTATATTGTTGAATTCATTCATGATTCTACTGAAAATTATTATGAGGGAGGGATATATGCTTGTAGGAATTGCAATAATATCAAGTTTCCTCTCTATGTGTTGAAAATCTTGAAGTTATGCTTGTTTTGCCTTCCTATGCTAGTTGATTATTGTTCCCATAAGTTGTTTGATCACAAAATCCCTATGCATAGGAAGTGGGTTAGACTTAAATGTGCTAGTCATATTCTTCATGATGCTCTCTTTATGTTTCAATTCTTATCTTTTATGTGAGCATCATTGAAATCATCATGCCTAGCTAGGGGCGTTAAACGTTAGCGCTTGTTGGGAGGCAACCCAATTTTATTTTTGTTCTTTGCCTTTTGCTCCTGTTTAATAATAAATAATTCATCTAGCCTCTGTTTAGATGTGGTTTTATGTTTTAATTAGTGTTTGTGCCAAGTACAACCTTTGGAAAGACTTGGGTGAAGTCTTTGCGATTTTGCTGTAAAAAACAGAAACTTTTGTGCTCACGAGATTAGCTGAATTTTTTGCTGGAGAGTGCTTTTAGGTTGATTCTTTTTGAATATTATTAATAGACAAATTCCTCACGTCCAACAATTTATTTCAGAATTTTTGGAGTTCCAGAAGTATTCGAACAAAACAGATTACTACAGACTGTTCTGTTTTTGACAGATTCTTTTTTCTATGTGTTGTTTGCTTATTTTGATGAATCTATGAGTAGTATCGGAGGGTATGAACCATAGAGAAGTTGGAATAAAATAGATATTACACCAATATGAATTTGGAATGAGTTCACAACAGTACCTAAGTGGTGATTTATTTTCTTATACTAACGGAGCTTACGAGTTTTCTGTTGAGTTTTGTGTTGTGAAGTTTTCAAGTTTTGGGTAAAGATTCGATGGACTATGGAATAAGGAGTGGCAAGAGCCTAAGCTTGGGGATTCCCAAGGCACCCCAAGGTAATATTCAAGGACAACCAAGAGCCTAAGCTTGGGGATGCCCCGGATGGCATCCCCTCTTTCGTCTTCGTTCATCGGTAACTTTAATCGGAGCTATATTTTTATTCATCACATGATATGTGTTTTGCTTGGAGCGTCATTTTATTTTATTTTGTTTTGCTTGCTGTTTGAATAAAATACCAAGATCTGAAATTCTTAAATGTTAGAGAGTCTTCACATAGTTACATAATTATTCAACTACTCATTGATCTTCACTTATATCTTTCGGAGTAGTTTGTCGTTTGCTCTAGTGCTTCATTTATATCTTTTTAGAGCACGGTGGTGGTTTTATTTTATAGAAATTATTGATCTCTCATGCTTCACTTATATTAGAGTCTTTTAGAACAGCATGGTAATTTGCTTTGGTTATAAAATTAGTCCTAATTGAAGGAAATATGCCCTAGAGGCAATAATAAAGTATTATATATTTCCTTATATCATGATAAATGTTTATTATTCATGCTAGAATTGTATTAACCGGAAACACAATACATGTGTGAATACATAGACAAACAGAGTGTCACTAGTATGCCTCTACTTGACTAGCTCGTTAATCAAAGATGGTTATGTTTCCTAGCCATTGACATGAGTTGTCATTTGATTAACGGGATCACCTCATTAGGAGAATTACGTGATTGACATGACCCATTACGTTAGCTTAGCACCCGATCGTTTAGTATGTTGCTATTGCTTTCTTCATGACTTATACATGTTCCTATGACTATGAGATTATGCAACTCCCGTTTACCGGAGGAACACTTTGTGTGCTACCAAACGTCACAACATAACTGGGTGATTATAAAGGTGCTCTACAGGTGTCTCCAAAGGTACTTGTTGGGTTGGCGTATTTCGAGATTAGGATTTGTCACTCCGATTGTCGGAGAGGTATCTCTGGGCCCACTCGGTAATGCACATCACTATAAGCCTTGCAAGCATTGTGACTAATGAGTTAGTTGCGGGATGATGTATTACGGAACGAGTAAAGAGACTTTCCGATAACGAGATTGAACTAGGTATCAAGATACCGACGATCGAATCTCGGGCAAGTAACATACCGATGACAAAGGGAACAACGTATGTTGTTATGCGGTCTGACCGATAAAGATCTTCGTAGAATATGTGGGAGCCAATATGGGCATCCAGGTCCCGCTATTGGTTATTGACCGGAGAGGTGTCTCGGTCATGTCTACATAGTTCTCGAACCCAAAGGGTCCGCACACTTAAAGTTACGATGACAGTTATATTATGAGTTTATGTGATTTGATGTACCGAAGGTTGTTCGGAGTCCCGGATGTGATCACGGACATGACGAGGAGTCTCGAAATGGTCGAGACGTAAAGATTGATATATTGGACGACTATATTCGGACACCGGAAGTGTTCCGGAGAAGTTTCGGATTAAACCGGAGTGCCGGAGGGTTACCGGAACCCCCCGGGGAAGTATTGGGCCTTGGTGGGCCTTGAGGGGAGAGAGAGGGCAGCAGCCATGAGGTGGCGCGCCCCCTCCCAAGGGGAATCCTAGTTGGACTAGGAGAGGGGGGCGCAGCCCCCTTTCCCTCTCCCTCTCCCTCTCTTTCCTTCCCCCCTTCTTTCCTAGTAGGACTAGGAAAGGGGAGTCCTACTCCTACTAGGAGGAGGACTCCCCCTCTCTCCTTGCCGCGCCTAGGGCAGCCGGCCTCCCCCTTGCTCCTTTATATACGGGGGCAGGGGGGCACCTAAGAACACACTTGATATACGATATTTTAGCCGTGTGCGGTGCCCCCCTCCACCAGATTACACCTTGATAATACCGTCGCGGAGCTTAGGCGAAGCCCTGCGTCGGTGGAACATCATCATCGTCACCACGCCGTCGTGCTGACGAAACTCTCCCTCAACACTCGGCTGGATCGGAGTTCGAGGGACGTCATCGAGCTGAACGTGTGTAGAACTTCGGAGGTGCCGTACGCTCGGTACTTGATCGGTCGGATCGTGAAGATGTACGACTACATCAACCGCGTTATGATAACGCTTCCGCTGTCGGTCTATGAGGGTATGTGGACAACACTCTCCCCTCTCGTTGCTATGCATCACCATGATCTTGCGTGTGCGTAGGAATTTTTTTTGAAATTACTACGTTCCCCAACAGTGGCATCCGAGCCTGGTTTTATGCGTTGATGCTATGCACGAGTAGAACACAAGTGAGTTTTGGGCGATATAAGTCATACTGCTTACCAGCATGTCATACTTTGGTTCAGTGGTATTGTGAGATGAAGCGGCCCGGACCGACATTACGCGTACGCTTACGCGAGACTGGTTTCACCGTTCGGAGCACTCGTTGCTTAAAGGTGACTGGCGGGTGTCTGTCTCTCTCACTTTAGTTGAACCGAGTGTGTCTACGCCCGGTCCTTGCGAAGGTTAAAACAACACCAACTTGACAAACTATCGTTGTGGTTTTGATGCGTAGGTAAGAACGGTTCTTGCTAAGCCCGTAGCAGCCACGTAAAACATGCAACAACAAAGTAGAGGACGTCTAACTTGTTTTTGTAGGGCATGTTGTGATGTGATATGGTCAAGACATAATGTGATATAATGTGTTGTATGAGATGATCATGTTTTGTAACCGAGTTATCGGCAACTGGCAGGAGCCATATGGTTGTCGCTTTATTGTATGAGATGCAATCGCCATGTAATAGTTTTACTTTATCACTAAGCGGTAGCGATAGTCGTAAAAGCAATAAGTTGGCGAGACGACAACGATACTACGATGGAGATCAAGGTGTCGAGCCGGTGACGATGGTGATCATGACGGTGCTTCGGAGATGGAGATCACGAGCACGGTGCTTCTGAGATGGAGATCACAAGCACAAGATGATGATGGCCATATCATATCACTTATATTGATTGCATGTGATGGTAATCCTTTATGCATCTTATCTTGCTTTGATTGACGGTAGCATTATAAGATGATCTCTCACTAAAATTTCAAGATAAAAGTGTTCTCCCTGAGTATGCACCGTTGCAAAAGTTCTTCATGCTGAGACACCACGTGATGATCGGGTGTGATAAGCTCTACGTTCAAATACAACGGGTGCAAAACAGTTGCACACGCGGAATACTCAGGTTAAACTTGACGAGCCTAGCATATGTACAGATATGGCCTCGGAACACAGAGACCGAAAGGTCGAGCGTGAATCATATAGTAGATATGATCAACATAGTGATGTTCACCATTGAAACTACTCCATCTCACGTGATGATCGGACATGGTTTAGTTGCTTTGGATCACGTAATCACTTAGATGATTAGAGAGATGTCTATCTAAGTGGGAGTTCTTAAGTAATATGGTTAATTGAAATTAAATTTATCATGAACTTAGTACCTGATAGTATCTTGCTTGTCTATGTTAATTGTAGATAAATGGCCCATGCTGTTGTTCCGTTGAATTTTAATGCGTTCCTTGAGAAAGCTAAGTTGAAAGATGATGGTAGCAATTACACGGACTGGGTCCGTAACTTGAGGATGATCCTCATTGCTGCACAAAAGAATTACGTCCTGGAAGCACCGCTAGGTGCCAGGCCTCCTACAAGAGCTACGCCAGAAGTTATGAACGTCTGGCAAAGCAAAGCTGATGACTACTCAATAGTTCAGTGTGCCATGCTTTACGGCTTAGAACCGGGACTTCAACGATGTTTTGAACGTCATGGAGCATATGAGATGTTCCAGGAGTTGAAGTTAATATTTCAAGCAAATGCCCGGATTGAGAGATATGAAGTCTCCAATAAGTTCTATAGCTGCAAGATGGAAGAGAATAGTTCTGTCAGTGAGCATATACTCAGAATGTCTGGGTATAATAATCACTTGATTCAACTGGGAGTTCAGCTTCCGGATGATTGCGTCATTGACAGAATTCTTCAATCACTGCCACCAAGCTACAAGAGCTTCGTGATGAACTATAACATGCAAGGGATGAATAAGACTATTCCCGAGCTCTTCGCAATGCTAAAGGCAGCGGAGGTAGAAATCAAAAAGGAGCATCAAGTGTTGATGGTCAGTAAAACCACTAGTTTCAAGAAAAAGGGCAAAGGGAAGAAGAAAGGGAACTTCAAGAAGAATAGCAAGCAAGTTGTTGTTCAGGAGAAGAAACCCAAGTCTGGACCTAAGCCTGAAACTGAGTGCTTCTACTGCAAGCAAACTGGTCACTGGAAGCGGAACTGCCCCAAGTATTTGGCGGAAAAGAAGGATGGCAAGGTTAACAAAGGTATATGTGATATACATGTTATTGATGTGTACCTTACCAATGCTCGTAGTAGCACCTGGGTATTTGATACTGGTTCTGTTGCTAATATTTGCAACTCGAAACAGGGGCTACGGATTGAGCGAAGATTGGTTAAGGACGAGGTGACGATGCGCGTGGGAAATGGTTCCAAAGTCGATGTGATCGCCGTCGGCACGCTACCTCTACATCTACCTTCGGGATTAATATTAGACCTAAATAATTGTTATTTGGTGACAGCGTTGAGCATGAACATTATATCTGGATCTTGTTTAATGCGAGACGGTTATTCATTTAAATCAGAGAATAATGGTTGTTCTATTTATATGAATAATATCTTTTATGGTCATGCACCCTTGAAGAGTGGTCTATTTTTAATGAATCTCGATAGTAGTGATACACATATTCATAATGTTGAAGCCAAAAGATGCAGAGTTAATAATGACAGTGCAACTTACTTGTGGCACTGCCGTTTGGGTCATATCGGTGTAAAGCGCATGAAGAAACTCCATACTGATAGAATTTTGGAATCACTTGATTTTGAATCACTTGGTACTTGCGAACCGTGCCTTATGGGCAAGATGACCAAAACACCGTTCTCCGGTACTATGGAGAGAGCAACAGATTTGTTGGAAATCATACATACAGATGTATGTGGTCCGATGAATATTGAGGCTCGTGGCGGATATCGTTATTTTCTCACCTTCACAGATGATTTGAGCAGATATGGGTATATCTACTTAATGAAACATAAGTCTGAAACATTTGAAAAGTTCAAAGAATTTCAGAGTGAAGTTGAAAATCATCGTAACAAGAAAATTAAATTCCTACGATCTGATCGTGGAGGAGAATATTTGAGTTACGAGTTTGGTCTACATTTGAAACAATGCGGAATAGTTTCGCAACTCACGCCACCCGGAACACCACAGCGTAATGGTGTGTCCGAACGCCGTAATCGTACTTTATTAGATATGGTGCGATCTATGATGTCTCTTACTGATTTACCGCTATCGTTTTGGGGTTATGCTTTAGAGACGGCCGCATTCACTCTAAATAGGACACCATCGAAATCCATTGAGACGACGCCTTTTGAACTATGGTTTGGCAAGAAACCAAAGTTGTCGTATCTTAAAGTTTGGGGTTGCGATGCTTATGTGAAGAAACTTCAACCTGATAAGCTCGAACCTAAATCGGAGAAATGTGTCTTCATAGGATACCCAAAGGAGACTGTTGGGTACACCTTGTATCACAGATCCGAAGGCAAGATATTCGTTGCTAAGAATGGATCCTTTCTAGAGAAGGAGTTTCTCTCGAAAGATGTGAGTGGGAGGAAAGTAGAACTTGATGAGGTAACTGTACCTGCTCCCTTATTGGAAAGTAGATCATCACAGAAATCAGTTTCTGCGACACCTACACCAAATAGTGAGGAAGTTAATGATAATGATCATGAAACTTCAGATCAAGTTATTACTGAACTTCGTAGGTCAACTAGATCAAGATCCACACCAGAGTGGTACGGTAATCCTGTTCTGGAGGTGATGTTACTAGACCATGGCGAACCTACGAACTATGAAGAAGCGATGGTGAGCCCAGATTCCGCAAAATGGCTTGAAGCCATGAAATCCGAGATGGGATCCATGTATGAAAACAAAGTATGGACTTTGGTTGACTTGCCCGATGGTCGGCAAGCCATTGAAAACAAATGGATCTTCAAGAAGAAGACTGACGCTGATGGTAATATTACTGTCTATAAAGCTCGACTTGTTGCGAAAGGTTTTCGACAAGTTCAAGGGATTGACTACGATGAGACCTTCTCACCCGTAGCGATGCTTAAGTCTGTCCGAATTATGTTAGCAGTTGCCGCATTTTATGATTATGAAATTTGGCAAATGGATGTCAAAACTGCATTCCTGAATGGATTTCTGGAAGAAGAGTTGTATATGATGCAACCGGAAGGTTTTGTCGATCCAAAGGGAGCTAACAAAGTGTGCAAGCTCCAGCGATCCATTTATGGACTGGTGCAAGCCTCTCGGAGTTGGAATAAACGCTTTGATAGCGTGATCAAAGCATTTGGTTTTATACAGACTTTTGGAGAAGCCTGTATTTACAAGAAATTGAGTGGGAGCTCGATAGCATTTTTGATATTATATGTGGATGACATATTACTGATCGGAAATGATATAGAATTTCTGGATAGCATAAAGGGATACTTGAATAAGAGTTTTTCAATGAAAGACCTCGGTGAAGCTGCATATATATTAGGCATTAAGATCTATAGAGATAGATCAAGACGCTTAATTGGACTTTCACAAAGCACATACCTTGACAAAGTTTTGAAGAAGTTCAAAATGGATCAAGCAAAGAAAGGGTTCTTGCCTGTACTACAAGGTGTGAGATTGAGTAAGACTCAATGCCCAACCACTGCAGAAGATAGAGAGAAAATGAAAGATGTTCCCTATGCTTCAGCCATAGGCTCTATCATGTATGCAATGCTGTGTACCAGACCTGATGTGTCCCTTGCTATAAGTTTAGCAGGGAGGTACCAAAGTAATCCAGGAGTGGATCACTGGATAGCGGTCAAGAACATCCTGAAATACCTGAAAAGGACTAAGGATATGTTTCTCGTTTATGGAGGTGACAAAGAGCTCATTGTAAGGGGTTACGTTGGTGCAAGCTTTGACACTGATCCGGACGATTCGAAATCGCAAACCGGATACGTATTTACAATGAACGGTGGAGCTGTCAGTTGGTGCAATTCCAAGCAAAGTGTCGTGGCGGGATCTACGTGTGAAGCGGAATACATAGCTGCTTCGGAAGCAGCGAATGAAGGAGTCTGGATGAAGGAGTTCATATCCGATCTAGGTGTCATACCTAGTACATCGGGACCAATGAAAATCTTTTGTGATAATACTGGTGTAATTGCCTTAGCAAAGGAATCTAGATTTCACAAGAGAACCAAGTACATCAGAAGACGCTTCAATTCCATCCGGGATTTAGTCCAGGTGGGAGACATAGAAATTTGCAAGATACATACGGATCTGAATGTAGCAGACCCGTTGACTAAGCCTCTTCCACAAGCAAAACATGATCAGCACCAAGACTCCATGGGTGTAAGAATCATTACTATGTAATCTAGATTATTGACTCTAGTGCAAGTGGGAGACTGAAGGAAATATGCCCTAGAGGCAATAATAAAGTATTATATATTTCCTTATATCATGATAAATGTTTATTATTCATGCTAGAATTGATTAACCGGAAACATAATACATGTGTGAATACATAGACAAACAGAGTGTCACTAGTATGCCTCTACATGACTAGCTTGTTAATCAAAGATGGTTATGTTTCCTAGCCATTGACATGAGTTGTCATTTGATTAACGGGATCACCTCATTAGGAGAATTACGTGATTGACATGACCCATTACGTTAGCTTAGCACCCGATCGTTTAGTATGTTGCTATTGCTTTCTTCATGACTTATACATGTTCCTATGACTATGAGATTATGCAACTCCCGTTTACCGGAGGAACACATTGTGTGCTACCAAACGTCACAACGTAACTGGGTGATTATAAAGGTGCTCTACATGTGTCTCCAAAGGTACTTGTTGGGTTGGCGTATTTCGAGATTAGGATTTTTCACTCCGATTGTCGGAGAGGTATCTCTGGGCCCACTCGGTAATGCACATCACTATAAGCCTTGCAAGCATTGTGACTAATGAGTTAGTTGCGGGATGATGTATTACGGAACGAGTAAAGAGACTTTCCGGTAACGAGATTGAACTAGGTATCGAGATACCGACGATCGAATCTCGGTCAAGTAACATACCGATGACAAAGGGAACAACGTATGTTGTTATGCGATCTGACCGATAAAGATCTTCGTAGAATATGTGGGAGCCAATATGGGCATCCAGGTCCCGCTATTGGTTATTGACCGGAGAGGTGTCTCGGTCATGTCTACATAGTTCTCGAACCCAAAGGGTCCGCACGCTTAAAGTTACGATGACAGTTATATTATGAGTTTATGTGATTTGATGTACCGAAGGTTGTTCGGAGTCCCGGATGTGATCACGGACATGACGAGGAGTCTCGAAATGGTCGAGACGTAAAGATTGATATATTGGACGACTATATTCGGACACCGGAAGTGTTCCGGAGAAGTTTCGGATTAAACCGGAGTGCCGGAGGGTTACCGGAACCCCCGGGGAAGTATTGGGCCTTGGTGGGCCTTGAGGGGAGAGAGAGGGCAGCAGCCATGAGGTGGCGCGCCCCCTCCCAAGGGGAATCCTAGTTGGACTAGGAGAGGGGGGCGCAGCCCCCTTTCCCTCTCCCTCTCCCTCTCTTTCCTTCCCCCCTTCTTTCCTAGTAGGACTAGGAAAGGGGAGTCCTACTCCTACTAGGAGGAGGACTCCCCCTCTCTCCTTGCCGCGCCTAGGGCAGCCGGCCTCCCCCTTGCTCCTTTATATACGGGGGCAGGGGGGCACCTAAGAACACACTTGATATACGATATTTTAGCCGTGTGCGGTGCCCCCCTCCACCAGATTACACCTCGATAATACCGTCGCGGAGCTTAGGCGAAGCCCTGCGTCGGTGGAACATCATCATCGTCACCACGCCGTCGTGCTGACGAAACTCTCCCTCAACACTCGGCTGGATCGGAGTTCGAGGGACGTCATCGAGCTGAACGTGTGTAGAACTTTGGAGGTGCCGTACGTTCGGTACTTGATCGGTCGGATCGTGAAGACGTACGACTACATCAACCGCGTTGTGATAACGCTTCCGCTGTCGGTCTACGAGGGTACGTGGACAACACTCTCCCCTCTCATTGCTATGCATCACCATGATCTTGCGTGTGCGTAGGAATTTTTTTTGAAATTACTACGTTCCCCAACACTAATATGATGGGAATTCAAGATGGGTATAATAAAAACTTCCATATAGAGTGCATTAAAAACTATGAGAAGTTTGATACTTGATAATTGTTTTGAGATATAAAGATGGTGATATTAGAGTCGTGCTAGTTGAGTAATTGTGAAATTGAGAAATACTTGTGTTGAGGTTTGCAAGTCCCGTAGCATGCACGTATGGTAACCGTTGTGTGACAAATTTGAAGCATGAGGTGTTCTTTGATTGCTTTCCTTATGAGTGGCGGTCGGGGACGAGCGATGGTCTTTTCCTACCAATCTATCCCCCTAGGAGCAAGCGCATAGTGCTTGGTTTTGATGACTTGTAGATTTTTGCAATAAGTATGTGAGTTCTTTATGACTAATGTTGAGTCCATGGATTATACGCACTCTCACCCTTCCATCATTGCTAGCCTCTTCGGTACCGTGCATTGCCCTTTCTCACCTCGAGAGTTGGTGCAAACTTCGCTGGTGCATCCAAACCCCGTGATATGATACACTCTATCACACATAAGCCTCCTTATATCTTCCTCAAAACAGCCACCATACCTACTCATTATGGCATTTCCATAGCCATTCTGAGATATATTGCCATGCAACTTTCTACCGTTCCGTTTATTATGACACGCTTCATCATTGTCATATTGCCTTGCATGATCATGTAGTTGACATCGTATTTGTGGCAAGGCCACCATTCATAATTTTTCATACATGTCACTCTTTATTCATTGCACATCCCGGTACACTGCCGGAGGCATCTACATAGAGTCATATTTTGTTCTAAGTATCGAGTTGTAATTCCTGAGTTGTAAGTAAATAAAAGTGTGATGATCTTCATTATTAGAGCATTGTCCCATGTGAGGAAAGGATGATGGAGACTATGATTCCCCCACAAGTCAGGATGAGACTCCGTACGAAAAAAAAGAGGCCATAAAAAAAGAGAAGGCCCAAACAAAAAAAATGAGAGAAAAAGAGAGAAGGGGCAATGTTACTATCCTTTTTCCACACTTGTGCTTCAAAGTAGCACCATGATCTTCATGATAGAGAGTCTCTTATTTTGTCACTTTCATATACTAGTGGGAATTTTCCATTATAGAACTTGGCTTGTATATTCCAACGATGGGCTTCCTCAAAATGCCCTAGGTCTTCATGAGCAAATAAGTTGGATGCACACCCACTTAGTTTCTTTTGTTGAGCTTTCATACATTTATAGCTCTAGTGCATCCATTGCATGGAAATCCCTACTCCTCGCATTAACATCAATTGATGGGCATCTCCATAGCCCGTTGATTAGCCGCGTTGATGTGAGACTTTCTCCCTTTTTGTCTTCTCCACACAACCTCCATCATCATATTCTGTTCCACCTATAGTGCTATGTCCATGGCTCGCGCTCATATATCGCGTGAAAGCTGAAAAAGTTTGAAAATACTAAAGTATGAAACAATTTCTTGGCTTGTCATCGGGGTTGTGCATGATGGGAGCATTTTGTGTGACGAAAATGAAGCATGGCCAAACTATATGATTTTGTAGGGATGAGCTTTCTTTGGCTATGTTATTTTGAGAAGACATAATTGCTTGGTTAGTATGCTTGAAGTATTATTATTTTTATGTCAATATTAAACTTTTGTCTTGAATCTTTTGGATCTGAACATTCATGCCACAATAAAGAAAATTGCATTGATAAATGTGCTAGGTAGCATTCCACATCAAAACTTTAGTTTTTATCATTCACCTACTCGAGGACGAGCAGGAATTAAGCTTGGGGATGCTGATATGTCTCCAACGTATCTATAATTTTTCATTGTTCCATGCTATTATATTATCCATCTAGGATGTTTTATATGCTATTTAATATGATTTTTGGGACTAACCTATTAACCTAGAGCCCAGTGCTAGTTTATGTTTTTTCCTTGTTTTTGAGTATCGCAGAAAAGGAATACCAAACGGAGTCCAATTGACCTGAAAATTCACGGAGATTGTTTTTGGACCAGAAGAAGCCCGCGGAGTACCGGAGATGGACCAGAAGAGTCCCGAGGCCACCACGAGGGTGGAGGGCGCGCCCCCTACCTCGTGGCCGCCTCGTGGACCCCCTGACTTGTTCCCGACGCCAATACCTCTTATATATCCCCAAACTTCCAGAACATAACCTAGATCGGGACTTCTGCCGCTGCAAGCCTCTATAGCCACCAAAAACCAATCGGGACCCTGTTCCGGCACCCTGCCGGAGGGGGGATCCATCACCGATGGCCATCTTCATCATCCCGGCACTCTCCATGACGAGGAGGGAGTAGTTCACCCTCGGGGCTGAGGGTATGTACCAGTAGCTATGTGTTTGATCTCTCTCTCTCTCTCTCTCTCGTGTTCTTGATGTGGCACGATCTTGATGTATCGCGAGCTTTGCATTATAGTTGGATCTTATGATGTTTCTCCCCCTCTACTCTCTTGTAATGGATGGAGTTTTCCCTTTGAAGTTATCTTACCGGATTGAGTCTTTAAGGATTCGAGAACACTTGATGTATGTCTTGCATGTGCTTATCTGTGGTGACAATGGGATATTCACGTGATCTACTTGATGTATGTTTTGGTGATCAACTTGCGGGTTCAGTGACCTTGTGAACTTATGCATACGGGTTGGCACACGTTTTCATCTTGACTCTCCGGTAGAAACTTTGGGGCACTCTTTGAAGTTCTTTGTGTTGGTTGAATAGATGAATCTGAGACTGTGTGATGCATATCGTAAAATCATACCCATGGATACTTGAGGTGACATTGGAGTATCTAGGTGACATTAGGGTTTTGGTTGATTTGTGTCTTAAGGTGTTATTCTAGTACGAACTCTAGGATAGATCGAACGGAAAGAATAGCTTCGTGTTATTTTACTACGGACTCTTGAATAGATTGATCAGAAAGGATAACTTTGAGGTGGTTTCGTACCCTACAATAATCTCTTCGTTTGTTCTCCGCCATTAGTGACTTTGGAGCGACTCTTTGTTGCATGTTGAGGGATAGTTATATGATCCAATTATGTTATTATTGTTGAGAGAACTTGCACTAGTGAAAGTATGAACCCTAGGCCTTGTTTCGAAGCATTGTAATACCGTTTGTGCTCACTTTTATCATTAGTTACCTTGCTGTTTTTATATTTACAGATTACAAAAACCTATATCTACCGTCCATATTGCACTTGTATCACCATCTCTTCGCCGAACTAGTGCACCTATTCAATTTACCATTGTATTGGGTGTGTTGGGGACACAAGAGACTCTTTGCTATTTGGTTGCAGGGTTGTTTGAGAGAGACCATCTTCATCCTACGCCTCCCACGGATTGATAAACCTTAGGTCATCCACTTGAGGGAAATTTGCTACTGTCCTACAAACCTCTGCACTTGGAGGCCCAACAATGTATACAAGAAGAAGGTTGTGTAGTAGACATCAGCGACCCCAGCGCGGCAACCTCACTTCAACCAGGGGAAGCACACTGGGGGCTGCGCGGGAGGGGCCTTGAGCAAGGCCCCTCTCCGCGTCGCACGGAGCAAGCCATCGCCCGGAGGTAGGTCCTTTGTCGGGGAGGCACCGGCGAGCCTTCCCCTTGGCAGAGGGCCCGTGGTCGCCGAGGGCGCCGCTAGCGTCCCCTTTGCCCCTTGGCATCGTCCTGGTTTTCGGACGCCCCAACGGTGGTCGAGGGCGGCGCAAGGCGGGGTCCTGATCTGGCGATATGAAGCAAGGCTCACGCCTGTGAAGGTCTCCGCCCGTGACACTCTCACGTAATAATGAGTGGGGCTGTACACGCCCCGGAGTCTCCGGAGAGCTGCCCTCGGGCCTCGGGGGCTCCCGCCCACGTCCTAGTGGAAACACCATGCTCAGCGCTAGCCGTTGAAACTGTCCCCCAATGACTATGCTCACGGCCTGTGAAAGCACTTAGCTCCGCGCTGGTGGGAGGACAAGAAGACTAGCTAGGTGCCGGACGCGGCCATTTGCTTTCAACCCCTCTTTTCTGTAGCTCGGTTTGCTGCCTTTTCAGATTTGAACTTGAAATTGTATTTTCGCTGACAAGTACGGGGGGCGTCTTCTTATCGTTGCATTGGTTTCTTGAATTTTCTGGTCCTGCGCCTTGTTTTTAAGGACCGCGCCTGCTACCCCTCCCTCACGAGCACCTCGTGAGCGGGGGCTAGGTGTGGCATGCGTGCGCATCCTGCCGCGCTCAGGCGCTTGCTTCTCGCGAGGCCCTCTTGGGCGGACTAGTAGGCTCCTCAGGAGCCCAACACCTTGCGGCCCGCAAAGGACTCCCCTCGGGAGAAATACACACCGGCAACCACAAGACCGGTCCGAGGTCTGTCTGGACCGAGGTAAGTGATAGTCCACAAGTATAAGGGATCGCAACAGTTTTCGAGGGTAGAGTATTCAACCCAAATTTATTGATTCGACAGAAGGGGAGCCAAAGAATATTCTCAAGTATTAGCAGTTGAGTTGTCAATTCAACCACACCTGGATAACTTAATATCTGCAGCAAAGTTTTAGTAGCAAAGTAGTATGGAAGTAACGGTAACGGTGGCAAAGGTAACAGTAGCAGTTTTGTAGTAATTGTAACAGTGGCAACGGTAAAGTAACTAAGCAAAGAGCAATATGTGAAAAGCTCGTAGGCATTGGATCGGTGATGGATAATTATGTCGGATGCGATTATTCATGCAACAGTTATAACATAGGGTGACACAGAACTAGCTCCAATTCATCAATGTAATGTAGGCATGTATTCCGAATATAGTCATACGTGCTTATGGAAAAGAACTTGCATGGCATCTTTTGTCCTACCCTCCCGTGGCAGCGGGGTCCTAGTGGAAACTAAGGGATATTAAGTCCTCCTTTTAATAGAGTACCGGACCAAAGCATTAACACTTAGTGAATACACAAACTCCTCAAACTACAGTCATCACTGGGAGTGGTCCCGATTATTGCCACTTCGGGGTTTCCGGATCATAACACATAGTAGGTGACTATAGACTTGCAAGATAGGATCAAGAACTCACATATATTCATGAAAACATAATAGGTTCAGATCTGAAATCATGGCACTCGGGCCCTAGTGACAAGCATTAAACATAGCAAAGTCATAGCAACATCAATCTCAGAACATAGTGGATACTAGGGATCAAACCCTAACAAAACTAACTCGATTACATGGTAAATCTCATCCAACCCATCACCGTCCAGCAAGCCTATGATGGAATTACTCACGCACGACGGTGAGCATCATGACATTGGTGATGGAGGAAGGTTGATGATGACGATGGCGACGGATTCCCCTCTCCGGAGCCCCGAACGGACTCCAGATCAGCCCTCCAGAGAGAGATTAGGGCTTGGCGGCGGCTCCGTATCGTAAAACGCGATGAATCCTTCTCTCTGATTTTTTCTCCCCGAACGTGAATATATGGAGTTGGAGTCGATGTCGGTGGAGCACTAGGGGGCCCACGAGGCAGGGGGCGCGCCCAGGGGGGTAGGCGCGCCCCCACCCTCGTGGACAGGGTGTGGTCCCCCTGGCCTTGATTTTTTTGCCAGTATTTTTTATTAATTCCAAAAATAATCTCCGTGAAGTTTCAGGTCATTCCAAGAACTTTTATTTCTGCACAAAAATAACACCATGGCAATTCTGCTGAAAACAGCGTCACTCCGGGTTAGTTCCATTCAAATCATGCAAGTTAGAGTCCAAAACAAGGGCAAAAGTGTTTGGAAAAGTAGATACGATGGAGACGTATCAACTCCCCCAAGCTTAAACCTTTGCTTGTCCTCAAGCAATTCAGTTGACAAACTGAAAGTGATAAAGAAAAACTTTTACAAACTCTATTTGCTCTTGTTGTTGTAAATATGTAAAGCTAGCATTCAAGTTTTCAGCAAAGATTATAAACTAACCATATTCACAATAACACTTAGGTCTCATGTTTACTCATATCAATGACATAATCAACTAGCAATCAATAATAATAAATCTCGGATGACAACACTTTCTCAAAACAATCATAATATGATATAACAAGATGGTATCTCTCTAGACCTTTCTGAGACCGCAAAACATAAATGCAGAGCACCTTTAAAGATCAAGGACTGACTCGACATTGTAATTCATGGTAAAGAGATCCAGTCATAGTCATACTCGATATAAATTAATAGTAATGGATGCAAATGACAGCGGTGCTCCCCAGCTGGTGCTTTTTAGTAAGAGGATGATGACTCAACATAAGAGTAAATAGATAGGCTCTTCGCAGAGGGAAGCAGGGATTTGTAGTGGTGCTAGAGCTCGATTTTAAAGCAGAGATAAATAATATTTTGAGCGGCATACTTTCATTGTCAACATAACAACCGAGAGATCTCGATATTTTCCATGCTACACACATTATAGGTGGTTCCCAAGCAGAATGCTAAAGTTTATACTCCCCCACCACCAACAAGCATCAATCCATGGCTTGCTCGAAACAACGAGTGCCTCCAACTAGCAACAGCCCTGGGGGAGTTTTGTTTGCAATTATTTTGATTTGATTTGCTTAGAGCATGGGACTGGGCATCCCGGTGACCAGCCATTTTCTCGTGAGTGAGGAGCGGAGTCCACTCTTGAGAATAACCCGCCTAGCATGGAAGATACAGACAACCCTAGTTGATACATGAGCTATTCGAGCATACAAAACATAATTTCATTTGAAGGTTTAGAGTTTTGCACATACAAATTTACTTGGAACGGCAGGTAGATACCGCATATAGGAAGGTATAGTGGACTTGTCGTGGAATTGTCACGGCAGATGTCCTAGGGGGAGGACTTAGTCGTGAGGCCAGCACATCTTTGTGGTAGCTTGAAAGGGGTTGATTGGGATGAGAGACGCATGGCGGATCAACGCACAAAACAAGGGTTTAGACAGCTTCGGGCCCCGGGAAACATCATCCGGTAATAACCCTACATG
Source organism: Triticum aestivum (assembly GCF_018294505.1). Lineage (NCBI taxonomy): Eukaryota > Viridiplantae > Streptophyta > Magnoliopsida > Poales > Poaceae > Triticum > Triticum aestivum. The sequence goes on from NC_057799.1 coordinate 543,438,068, forward strand.
CTATTTGTGGCTAGGTCTCATTATCATCATGAGGGAGTCGCCGGTAAACCGGCTCTTGTGTCTAGCCCTAGAGATTGTTTCTTCTTGCTTGTCCCTCTTTGGGGAGCACTGCCCCTCCTTATATATGTTGAAGGGGCGGTTTACATGACTAGTCCTAGTTGGATTAGGATTACTCTATTACAAGTGGAGTCCTAGTCTTGCTTCCTTTGTAGGAGAATATTCCTTGTGCTTTCCTCATAAACCGGCTCACCATTAACATAAACCGGCCTTCTGGGCCTTTGGGCCTTGTCATCCGTCCACCGCCCGCCGGGTTACTAGTGAGTCATAATGTTCAGGCAGGTTGCTTGTAAACCGTCTGGTCAGGGTGGGTCGCCAGTGAATCGCCAAGTGTCAACCGGGTCTCAAGTAAACCGCCAAGCCCGGTCGGGTCATATTCCTGGCCGGTTCATACCGCGGGGTATATCCCTGACATTAGCCCCCAGTTTAGCTTGGATTTATCCATGGTAAACTGATCCTGTTAACAAACACAAGAACAACTTTGACAAGTCGTACTCCGGGTTAAAAATTCTTGTAAACCGGCACCTGATCATCCTTAAATCCTTGTCATTTCCTCCTTCTAGAAAATCCGGGTCAGTAGACCAGCTTTATAGTCAATTTGCTTGTAGAAAAAATGTTGTAAATAAAGAATCCATTTGACTCGGCCTTCAATGCTCTGACTTGACAAAAATATTGGTTTTCAAATATTCAACTGATATCCAGCCGGCTTGAAAATATAGAACTTGCCGATCTATGATTTCCAAAATCGCCGGGTTATAAAAACTGATAATTCCGGGTCATGATTGTTTCCAATGCCGGTTCATGATTGTTGCGAACGCCGGTTCATGATTATTGATGACGTCGGGTTATGATTGTTGCCAACGCCGGTTCATGATTGTTGCTAACGCCGTTTCATGATTATTGATGACGCCGGGTTGCAGACACAGGATCATAATGATTGGTGATGCCGGGTCAATCTGGTTTGCTCAAAACAGAGAATTTGAAAATATTTCTTCGGTAATAATATAATACATGTAGCCCCCAAGTCTTGAGCAGAACAAAGTGATGGCTTAAGACTTTCTTCAATATAAATACTGCCACTTTTGAAGAAATCCATGTTGTTCATCCCAGTCACTAGTAAAAACTGAATACTCCATATTATGTAGCCCCCAAGTGCCGGGTTGTCATGCTTGCAGCAACCTGGGACTTGTAATTGCCTGATGCTCAAAAAACTTCAACCAGTGTAGCCCCCAAGGATCGGGTCATTATGCAATAATGAGCAGGGACTTTATAAATATAATCATGCTTCATTGAAAATAATACCATATGATGTAACTCCACCATGGGGCTTGAACCCATGTCCACAAGGTTAAGAGCTTTGTGCTTTACCAACTGAGCAGTAGACCCCTGAATATAATGGATTAAGACTTGTGTACCTTGAATCATTGATAGGAGCAATTGGTAGCCCCCAAGGGCCGGCTCATTATGATGTGATGAGTCGGGTCTTCAATAAGGCCAATAAAAATGACTTCGCATTAGCCCCCAAGTGTCATGGTGCATGCTTGCAGCGACATGAGACTTGCATATTTTATATAATCTCAACTTGAATAATGTAGCCCCCAAGTGCCGGGTCATAAGCCTGCAGCGACTCGGGACTATTTCCTCCATTATAGAATAAATCATATCCATTGATAAAATAATAGCCATTGCGCTGAAGCGACTTTGAAAACCTCAATCATAATATTGGTTATTGATAACCGTAATAAAAATGCAGCCATGTTGGCTATTAAAGATTTGAATAATATAACCTGGTTTGAAAACCGGTTCCTGCAATATAAACCAGTATATCCATGCAGATATGATATATGCTATGATGATGCAATGTATGATGCAATATATGATGATGTATGTGTATGATAACAGAATACTTCAATGAAACTAGCATGATAGCCACTGGAGTATCCTCGCTTTCTGTAGGCCGGCTCTCACATGACCCAATCGATGTTTTAACCTGGATAAGTTCAGGGTCTTGTTTAAAGATTGACTTATCGAGAGTACACGAGGTCGGAGTAGCATCATGCAAACAGGCAGGTTTAACCAAGTTTCAAAGAAGGCGGCTTAGTAGCCTGGGTTCATCCTCGCTATCTGTAAGCCGTGCCCTCACATGACAAACCGGCGTTTTAACCTTAACGAGTTCAGGGTCTTGTTTTAAAGATTGACTATTAAGAGTTCGCCGGGCCAATCAGGATTACCTGATGAAGAAGCAGCTGGCATACAGGCAGGATGACCCGGAAGGGTTATGTCCTCTTTGGTGAATACACCTATGTTTGAACAAGATAACCCAGTCAAAAGGGTAGTAACGCTATGTTCTCTTTGGTGAATACACCTATGTTTGAACAGGAAGCCCCCAAGTAACCATAATAAGCTGAGCCCATAAGGTAGGATACCCATGTTTGAACCGCACATCATGGCAGCAAGTTCTCTTTGGCAACCTTAACTCGAACTTGCGAGAGATGAATTCTTTTTGAACTGGATGTTAAACTGGATATTGAGAGCTTCAATGCTTTGGGGAAGACATCTTTCCCTTGAACCGGATTTTAAACTGGAATCTTCATTTTCAGCCGGAAATTTTCTGACGGCCTTTAAACTCGAACTTGCGAGAAGTTAATTCCTTTTTGAACCGGACATTTTTAAACCGGATTTGAGAGCTTCAGAGCTTTGTGGGCGACAGAGTAAGACCGCGACAAATTTCCCTTGAACCGGATTGTAAACCGGATGTTTGAGAGCTTCAGTGAGACTGACTTCCCTTGAACTGGATTGTAAACCGGAATCCTTTCTGATGACCCAGAACTTCTTTATTGAGCCGGGATTTTGTAACTGTCATACACTTTCTAAGCCGGAAATTTTCTGACGACCTCTAAATTTTCATCAATATAACAGTAGCCTCCGGGACCGGGTTATCTTTCCCTCCATCATCGTGGGGTTCTTAAATTTGCTGAAACTGGCAAGATTTGCTGAGTCATGTCATCGTAGCCCCCCGAGTCTCAAGGTGACTTGAGGAGTTGGCTTGAGATTCTCCATATTTGACCGTGATATAAACCGGCATAAGTTGTATATCCTTGGTGTTGATAGCACGATGTGAATCCACAGAAGGTTGAGGTGACTGCGGTGGGTTATAAATGATCCCGTATGAGCCGTGTCAGCAACTCGGCCAATGGTTCCTTCCAACTGGCGATTTGAAGTTAACCAAACTGTAGTGGCGGCAACTTGTGCGCCTGCCCATTGAGCCACCAGTGCAAACGACTGTTTATAGTATATGATAATTTGCCTCCATTTTGCTTGAAAGAAAACCGGGCTACCCAAGCTGTGACTTGCTCATACTCAATAAACAGCTCATGCAGACAGGTGCGGCCCGGTATGTTGACGTAGATCAGGCTGCGAGAGATGGACAACAAAGACGACCGCAGCATCAGAGGCAGCTCGGACAGATGAGTCAGCCGCAGCATTGTAAGCCGGTGCGGACGGGCGAGTTAACCACATCATATTGATGTAAACCGGTCTACAGAATGGCGGCTTGCACATACATTCATCGAGCTTGATGGCATGGTAAGATACTAGCGCGAGTTATACATCCATGACACAACCATAGCTTTTGCAGTGAACAATTGTCCTGCATAAACAATATTGCAGACCAAGGCAAAGATAAACTGCTCTCTGACAAAAATAATATATGCTAATAAAATATTTTTTAGATGGATATCACCTGATGTGTTTAGGCCTAAAATAATCCGCCATGAAGTTGATGATCACTAGGTGAAACTGAAATCACTCACGGGTGAATCGACCGCGGGAGCAGACAGATGAATCGGCTGCGGCGTTATAAGCCGGTGCGGACGCGCAAATTGTCCTCCTCGTTGTAAGCCGATGCGGACGCGTGAACCGGTCGCGAGGGCGGGCGGGCGAGTCGTCTATGGCGCTGTAATGCGGCGCGGACGGGCGAGTCGGCCGACACATTGATGTAAACCGGACCATGACATGCCTGTCCGCCAAGCCGCGCGGCGCAACCGAACGTGCATCCGTGGTATAACACCATCCTGTTTTTTTTAATAGTCGTCCTACATAAAAAATATTACAAGCCAGAGTAATTGTTCTCAAGTAATTTAATATGTGTTGATAAGGTATATAAAAAGATAAAACCTGGTATATTTTGTCCGATGAATACGGACGCTGGAACATGTTGCGGCAACTGCGGCCGTAACAGAGCCTGGAACCGGGCGGTTTAGAACAGAGCCCCCGGGTCACGGGTCATGTTGACTTTGGGACCTATGATGCCTGGCGCCTGTCCTCATCTGGTCTAGACCTTCCGTGAGATGTATACTAGTAGTACTTTTCTTATTCTTCCTTTCTTTTGGCCTTTAACTTCCGCAGACTGCCGCTACATGTGCGGGCATCATCAAACAGGGCTAGCAGCCACATGCCTTGAGCACGTCTTTGTCCGGGGCCTTTGGGTGCCTGCTGCTATTTTTTTTTGAAGGTAGCAACAGGCGCGAACCCAGGAAACTAACAGCAGCAACTTTCGGGTAACAGATCAACGCATCAAGCCCAGTGGGAAATCATCTCTGGACTCTTCAAAAACTAGGTACAGTACTTGGAAATCGGAAACTCATGTGAGCAACCACTTGGAAAGCTTATGTGAGATCAATTGTAAGGTAATGATTGGCCTAGGAATCCGTGCCCTTGAGGGGTTTGCTTCTCTGCATAACAAACAGACTTTTTCAAAGAAAAACTGATCCAGAGATGACTTCAAGGGTCCGAATACTAATTGAAGTAGTACTTGCTCATTGCTGTAGGATTGTTTCTGTACGTAAAAGTACGTGTCAATCAACTTGCAGCAGGCTTCAATCTTCACGCCAGAGGGTAGCAATCAGACCCGGTCACTAAATCGGACCAGTTGATGTATACTACGGTAAAAAACTCCGGTTGATCTCAGCGACTTGCGGCCGCGTACGGCCGCAGCCCTAATTCCCGATCTCAATCTTGTATTCATCCTTCCAAAGTTAATGAGCGGAATTAATTAACTTGGCCGACGGCAGACTTCTTCCGCGATCGTTTCATGCCGGCTCTTCTTTATCCTTTCAATTGCAAACTTCTCGATCTCTGAAGAGCTCCCTCCAAGAACTCATCACCACCGTGCGCAAGCCCCACGGTGGGCGCCAACTGTCGTGGAATTGTCACGGCAGATGTCCTAGGGCGAGGACTTAGTCGTGAGGCCAGCGCATCTTTGTGGTAGCTTGAAAGGGGTTGATTGGGAAGAGAGACGCAGGGCGGATCAACGCACAAGACAAGAGTTTAGACTGCTTCGGGCCCCGGGAAACATCATCCGGTAATAACCCTACATGCTGTTTGTGGCTAGGTCTCATTATCATCATGAGGGAGTCGCCGGTAAACTGGCTCTTGTGTCTAGCCCTAGAGATTGTTTTTTCTTGCTTGTCCCTCTTTGGGGAGCCCTTCCCCTCCTTATATATGTTGAAGGGGCGGTTTACATGACTAGTCCTAGTTGGATTAGGATTACTCTATTACAAGTGGAATCCTAGTCTTGCTTCCTTTGTAGGAGAATATTCCTTGTGCTTTCCTCATAAACCGGCTCACCATTAACATAAACCAGTGATAACCCACAAGTATAGGGGATCACAATAGTTTTCGAGGGTAGAGTATTCAACCCAAATTTATAGATTCGACACAAGGGGAGCCAAAGAATATTCTCAAGTATTAGCAGTTGAGTTGTCAGTTCAACCACACCTGGATAACTTAGTATCTGCAGCAAAGTATTTAGTAGCAAAGTAATATGGAAATAACAGTAACGGTAACAGTAGCAAAAGTAATATTTTTGGGTTTTGTAGTGATTGTAACAATATGTAGCGACCCGACCCGAATGGATCAAGTCTCTGTGCTTAAGTGTCATCCCTGGATCGGTATGCTGACACACACAGTACTCGAGGATTTATAACAGAGGTAAATCACATGTATAAAGTAACGTAAATACTATTACCTCAATCCAAATAGCGGAAGTAACATGGTTGTGGATTCCCATCAACACCAACGACAAAGTTGAGTGTAGAAATCGTAACCCTAACGTATCACTTACTCGTCGTAAGAATCCTGCAACATGAAACGTTGCAGCCCGAAAACGGGTCAGTACATTGAATGTACTGGCAAATTCACACCATAGAGAAATGATGAACAAAGGCTATCACTACATGCATATATGGCTGGTGGAAAAGCTCTATGGTTATAATGTTTTTGCGAAAAGCCAGTTTTTCCCTACTGCAAAGGAATAGATTTTATTTAACTATCATGGTGGTTGTGAAACATTGAGATGGTTGACAGCATCTCAATCCCAATTAAGTATCATCATTAACCCAACAATATTAATTAAAGTAACATGATGAGATCAACGGGATAATCCAAGAACTAGATACTCAAGATGTCCATAACCGGGGACACGACTAATCATGATTAGTTTATACACTCTGCAGAGGTTTGTGCACTTTTCCCCACAAGACTCGATCTCCTCCGTGGATTTTTCGCACTACAAGGTGTTTGAGAAACAGATGACCGAGACACAGTCTTTCAGAAGCGTTAGCACCTTACGATGGGTAGACCGGTACACCTACATCCCCTACATCTGCTAGTCTACCACTGTAAGAGTTCACACGACTTAATCAACTATGCTAGAGCCCATAATAGCTTGTGGCTGCACACGGAAGTTTCTAGCATGAATAATCTCATGATCCCTTTGAACCTGGGTGGCGGTCCAACAGAAAAACAGGCAATCCTGGAATACCCAGGTACCTCAATCCACCTAGATGTGTGTTTAAGTTGCCACCTTAAGTAAACCATTAAATTAACAATCTCACATCTGTCATGGAAAATTCACTCAAACCCAATCCACGTCTACGAGCATAGCATAGCAATATAAGCAAACGTAGAAGTAACTCCCAAGGGTTTGATAATAAAACAGGTAATAGGTACTACCTCAACTACTTCCCAATACCCACAATTTAATTAGGTCCTAACCATGCAATGTTTGAGGGTTGAATCTAATGCATAAAAACTGGGTATGAAAGGGATATGATCAAAGTGTGAACTTGCCTGCAATGTTGATGAAGATGATTCGCACTCAAAACTCTTGATAGATCTACTCGTCACACTCCGGTCAATCTATCGTAAGCAAGCAGTAGCAACCATACATAAGCAATCACTCAAGATCAGAAAGATCGAAGAAAACAATTCGGAAAACTTCAAAACCAAGCAAATAACTCTTGCAACATAAAACAATTTCTAACAGCACCAAAATTATGTGAATTTGGCCTTATCAGAAAGTTTAGGTCAAGAGCTTCGCTTTGCAAAAAAATCAACTCAAACGGAGTTATAAAACTCAAGTTATGTTCAAAAGAAGATTCAAATACAAATCTGTTTGAAATCAAATTTTAAAACTTTCAAAAACATGTTTAAGTTGTATTACTGGATAGAGGGAATCATAACGCAAAGTGGGCGTTGGTTTCATCGAAAACGGAGGTACGGATAAAAAGATATGATCAAAAGAAATTTGACTATGAAACAAATTTCGAAATTTGAAAATTTCAAAAAAGTTGACGTGACAGGTTAACTGGATAGGTGAAAACAAGACGAAACTATAGGCGCTGGTTTCATCTAATTTGGATGAACGAGTAAAAAGTTATGGCTATTTGAAAAATCAGGGCCAAGCTGTTTTGCAGAAGAAAAATAGCTATGGCTAAAAAAAATAGGTCTAACGCATAAATACAGAGAACGAATAAATATACTTAAAAGACGACTTCGGAGTGAGGAGACAACTTCCAAAGTCCCGCCGGAGAGGAGAAATATATTTTTAGCTAGTCAAACCAAAATATTGATTTAACCCGCAATGGATAATTTTTGGAGGCTCTATGGGTCTATATTTATAGATGGAAAAGAGGTTTAGGGGTTAAAGGCTAGGCAATGTGGGACTAAACGTAGACGAACAAATAAAATAAACGGGGAACGCATGGGCTAAAAGCACCACGGGCCGGCTGCGCGCGCACGCGTACACTGCAGTTTTTTTTTAACAAAAATCGGCCTAAGTAAAAAAATAAAAATGATGGCTGGGCCTGGCCCATTTAGGAGAGGGAAAAACAAATGAGGCGCCCGCTGCCACTATGCTACGCGTGTGGGCGGTAAATAACTATGGCCGCATGTACAGTTTTTTTTAAAAATTGAAACAGAAGGAAAACCGGATAAAGAAATAAATTAAAATTTTATATAGGCATATTATATATCAAAATTTTCAGAAAAAGATTTTCTACAACATGAACATTTTTGTAAAGTCAAATAAAGACCACAAAATTCAAATAAATCAAACAGTGCTACTGCCTTAATAAAATCCAATAAAAATCATTTTAAAAATACCAAAATGATTTCAAATTTATTTCTCTCCAATTTTCTGTTGTAGGGAATCATGTTACCCTAATTTCTTTATATTTTATTTTTGGAGAAAAATAATTTGAATAAAACCCAAATAACTCCAAATTAAAATAATTTCCAAAAGGACTTGAATTTGATCCTTTGAAACTCCCAACTCATATTTCATATGTTTTGAAGAAGTCATTTTATCTTCGCTCGTGAAAATCATTGAGTTGCATAAAGTTTCAGAATTGGAAATATTCTCAGATGAAATTCAATTATTTTCAACACCCCTTGTCATTTAAATAAATGGAAGAAGTCATGTCATCTTCTCTCCAGGGTTTTGTGGTGAAAAGAATTTGAATTCATGGAGATCATAACAGCAAAATGAAAGTTTGGGAAAGTCCTTTTATTCCCTCTCATTTAACTTTCAAAAGTTTCGAATTCCACTCAATTTCAGTCAATCAATCAAACAATCAATCCAATCTATCTGTTTATTATAACATTCCAAAATTTAGAATTTTGGGATGTTACAAACCTACCACCCTTAAGATGAATCTCGTCCTCGAGATTCGGAGAGGCTAGAAAGAAATAGGTTAGGGTTTGGGGGTCTTCTCAAAATCCATCGATCATCTCAGGGGTCTGGGGTGCTACCACCCTTAGAAGCATGGTTACGGTTCCATCAAAACTCATATACTCCATCCATTCTTTGACAGTGTCAGTCTTCTCAGATTCTTCAGTAAATTCCTTCTCTGGGCTCTTCCGGTAGTGGCATAACCTTTTCCTCAATTCTTCTGTCCTTTCATCTTGGTAAGGTTCTTCCATGACTGGGTCTTCTTAGCTGACGGGTCTGGCGCCAATACTAAACAACTATCGACATCTCCTGGTGGTCAACAATTTACGGTTTCTCCTGCAGGAAATGGGTCTGGTTGATCCTCACCGTATAACCTACGATTGGCAAACTGCCTTGTACAAGGGAAACATTCTTATACCATTCTAAGGTTCAAACAAGGTTTAATACGTCGTCTCTCTACTATAGGTAAGTCACTCAGATTTACCATCCCGTATAGCAAAGCGAACAATAAGAGTAAGTCGGTATGGTGATCAATCCATCCCGCACCCAAATCATTACCTTGTACATGGTTTAGCGAATCTCGCATTCTAACACTCGGTCATCCTCACAAGCATTGCAGAATTTCTCTTGTCAACGAACCAAGTTCGGATAAATCCATGGATTCTGCAAGCCAAACAAACATCTATCGTTCCTTCACAACTCTCAGGTTTTTGCGTAACTCCTATAAAATCGTCTGTCGATAAAATCGTAACTTCTTCCAGGGTTTTTCCTTCAGCAAGAATGTGCTTGCTTCTTGGCAGGTCCTGGGGCCTGTGGGTTATGGCCCATCTCATCACTGGTAAACCTTGAACTCATCATCGGGGAAACTGATCCTTAATCCAACATCCAACTTCCTGGTATTCTTAAATCCATCCAATTGTACTGTCTTCCTTCCTTCTATTGGCACCAAACTAGGACATGATTACTCAGACTCATCATGGAATTTCCATTGATCCATATTTCCAACATCATACCTCCTTTATATCCAATAGTAATTTATCTCTTCATCCTCGTGGGATATCCCACATACCGAGATAAAAAACTTATACTTATGAAGTCCATACTCCACTTCGTGGAACATCATTATCCTTTCCAGGGTCAAGCGTCCTTACAGGGAATATTGGCCATCTCTGCATGGCACTTCTTCAACTGGGAAACATGAAACACATCATGAACTCCTGACAGTCCTTCGGGTGACTCCAACTTGTTGGCCACTTCTCCCATACGCTCCAAAACTCGGTATGGTCCTACAAATCTCGGGGCTAACTTTCCCTTAACTCCAAATAGTTTAACTCCTCGCAGAGGGAACACACGTAGACATGCTCCATCTCCAATTTCATAGACTACCTACTTTACATCCAATAATACTCCATACCCTCATATTCTTGGGGTATCCAACATATCGAGATAAAACTCATACTTATTTTGTTCGAAATCCACTTCGTGGAATATCATTACCTTTTTCCAAGGGTCAAGTTTCCTCACAGGGTACTACCACCCTTAAAATGCACAATCTTCCATAGACCATATTTCTCATATCCTCGAAAATGGTCAAAATCTTTCTTCATAGAGTAACAACTCATAAAATCCAAATCAATACCAATGATGCTAACTTTATTGATTCTCAAATTATTACAATCTCCTGCATTCCATTACATGCCTCAATCCGACACCTCACTAATAAAAGAAATGTCCACACTACTACTACTATATTTCTCGTTGCACTCAACTATTTGTCACAAGTCTCCGTCTCCTTGGGGCATTCTCTGGCAAAGTGCCCTGCTTCATCACAACGGAAACATATTACTTCTGACATATCTCGGGGTTTCCTTGTGATTATATAGCCTCCTGGGGTCCTCATCTTCCCTTTTGGGCAATCATTGTGGTAGTGTCCTGAATTTTTGCACCTGAAACATGTGATATGACTCAGGTCTCTCTTTGTAGAAATTGGGTTGTTCCTGGGATCCAATCTACTTCTCTTCCTGGACTTTTCCGTTCCAATCAGGGCTTCTATTTCCTGTGGGTCATACTCTACTTCCTCTGTCGGGAATTCCACTAAATCCCCATTCAGACAATTTTGGGAGATGTGTCCTTCTTCTCCACATGAATAGCATGACTTGGTGCAGGGTTTAATTGGTTCTTCTTTGGGTGTGTCCTCCACCTCTTCCTTCATCACAGATTCCTCTAAAATTTCCATGAGGGCTCTTTTCATTGCTTCTTTCTTCTGCTGGATGGTCCTTTGTACCATGGGGTAGATGTGACACTGAGCAGGGTAGTGGGTAGTCCCTTCACACAAGAAACAAGTGATCTGCCTAGTTGGGCATTCTTCAGCTGGGTGACTTCCTTCACAATTAGGGCATTCATCCTTGTGTTCCTTATGGTTGTGTCCTATTTCTCCACAAGGCTTGTATGCACAAGGTTTCTTCATATCCTTTCCATAAGGCTTCAATTTCTGGGACACAAGACGAGATCTTTGTAGAGTCCACTTAAATTCTTTCCAAGTGGTTACTCCTTGCCATCCATTGATGGTTTGGTACATCCTCCACCAAGTAGCAGCACCTCTTTCAAACATTGAAGAGCATGCCGGGTCATATCCTTTCCGACTATAGGGTTATTCTTCATGTGATCCTCCATGTTCTGAATCCATCGGTCCGTCTCCAATTGACTCATCGGTCCAGAAAATACAAGCTCATCTCCATTCATCCTCTATTGGGTCCATGGGTTTGGGGTGAGATAAGAGAGGTCGAGAGGGATGCACACAATGCAAACAATAGTTTTGAAAAGACAGATTTTTATTGTGGCTGTCGGAAAAACAACAAACAAATGACAGCTCACAATCGTCGCATCTAACGTAGGTATAACATGGGTTTGGTCTTCTAAAGGTCAATAAATCTTCAACGTCGCCAAACTCTTCAAGTCTTGTTCATGTCTCCAATGGCTTCTTCCAATCATGCTTGTCCTTCTCAAGTTCTTTTGCCAGATCATCTCTGTTGACGCGAAGTCTCTCGTGACGTCCTTGAATATTCTGGGGTTGCATCCAAACTTCTGGGTCTCAACATCCTCGACATGAACCATGATCTATTGTCCTTCAGTTCCTGACGAGTCTCCGTTATCTCGAGGTTTTGCTTTCCCTGCTTGGCTACTTTCAGTTTCTGGGTTCTGAGTTCTTCACGAAACACTTCTTTGTCAAATACAGCTTCCTGCAGGTCCATCCTAAACTTCTTGATGTAATACTCCGGATCCTGGTGATACACCAGTCTAAAGTTAAAACTTCATCTTGCTGATAGGTGCTCCATCAGCCTTCTACCATCCAATCCTTCCATGCATATGCATACTTAACTCAACACGATGACAATATCATAAGCGGGCGATAACCTCATGGGTATCCGTGTTTCTGCTCTTGTCATTACCATGAGCTATCATTCCATAGTTGATATCTCCTGCCTTAGGGTTTCCTTGACAAAACTTTGAGTTTCTAACTCTCCATGTTTCGGTCTTTCTCTGATACACCTTGCTCTCGAGTATTGACAGCTTCCATAGTCTGCCAAGTTCCATAAGGGTAACCTTCCTAGGTCATACACATCTGGCAATTCTTCAGAGCCTTCAAATTCTCCCAGTCTTCAGAGTCCTTAACCGTTGTAGTTTCCATTATCATAATGCACGGTAAAATCCTCTTCATTCCGAATGGTCTTAGTTGTCCGATATCTTGTACTTCTTGAAGTGGTCTCATCCGTCGAATCTTAGAGTGGTCCAAAAGGAAAAAGGGTATGGTCTCACTAAAAGGGAATATTTGAATAAACTCAGAAGAGAAGAGAGGTAAAAGATCTTTTTGAAAAGGAAAGTTTTAGAGAAAATCCTTCCTATGGGCTTGCCAGTTTCTAGGGTCACGTCCTACAGTCAACATGTGCTCTGATACCATCTTGTAGCGACCCGACCCGAATGGATCAAGTCTCTGTGCTTAAGTGTCATCCCTGGATCGGTATGCTGACACACACAGTACTCGAGGATTTATAACAGAGGTAAATCACATGTATAAAGTAACGTAAATACTATTACCTCAATCCAAATAGCGGAAGTAACAAGGTTGTGGATTCCCATCAACACCAACGGCAAAGTTGAGTGTAGAAATCGTAACCCTAACGTATCACTTACTCGTCGTAAGAATCCTGCAACATGAAACGTTGCAGCCCGAAAACGGGTCAGTACATGGAATGTACTGGCAAATTCACACCATAGAGAAATGATGAACAAAGGCTATCACTACATGCATATATGGCTGGTGGAAAAGCTCTATGGTTATAATGTTTTTGCGAAAAGCCAATTTTTCCCTACTGCAAAGGAATAAATTTTATTTAACTATCATGGTGGTTGTGAAACATTGAGATGGTTGACAGCATCTCAATCCCAATTAAGTATCATCATTAACCCAACAATATTAATTAAAGTAACATGATGAGATCAACGGGATAATCCAAGAACTAGATACTCAAGATGTCCATAACCGGGGACACGGCTAATCATGATTAGTTTATACACTCTGCAGAGGTTTGTGCACTTTTCCCCACAAGACTCGATCTCCTCCGTTGGATTTCTCGCACTACAAGGTGTTTGAGAAACGGATGACCGAGACACAGTCTTTCAGAAGCGTTAGCACCTTACGATGGGTAGACCGGTACACCTACATCCCCTACATCTGCTAGTCTACCACTGTAAGAGTTCACACGACTTAATCAACTATGCTAGAGCCCATAATAGCTTGTGGCTGCACACGGAAGTTTCTAGCATGAATAATCTCATGATCCCTTTGAACCTGGGTGGCGGTCCAAAGAAAAACAGGCAATCCTGGAATACCCAGGTACCTCAATCCACCTAGATGTGTGTTTAAGTTGCCACCTTAAGTAAACCATTAAATTAACAATCTCACATCTGTCATGGAAAATTCACTCAAACCCAATCCACGTCTACGAGCATAGCATAGCAATATAAGCAAACGTAGAAGTAACTCCCAAGGGTTTGATAATAAAACAGGTAATAGGTACTACCTCAACTACTTCCCAATACCCACAATTTAATTAGGTCCTAACCATGCAATGTTTGAGGGTTGAATCTAATGCATAAAAACTGGGTATGAAAGGGATATGATCAAAGTGTGAACTTGCCTGCAATGTTGATGAAGATGATTCGCACTCAAAACTCTTGATAGATCTACTCGTCACACTCCGGTCAATCTATCGTAAGCAAGCAGTAGTAACCATACATAAGCAATCACTCAAAGATCAGAAAGATCGAAGAAAACAATTCGGAAAACTTCAAAACCAAGCAAATAACTCTTGCAACATAAAACAATTTCTAACAGCACCAAAATTATGTGAATTTGGCCTTATCAGAAAGTTTAGGTCAAGAGCTTCGCTTTGCAAAAAAATCAACTCAAACGGAGTTATAAAACTCAAGTTATGTTCAAAAGAAGATTCAAATACAAATCTGTTTGAAATCAAATTTTAAAACTTTCAAAAACATGTTTAAGTTGTATTACTGGATAGAGGGAATCATAACGCAAAGTGGGCGTTGGTTTCATCGAAAACGGAGGTACGGATAAAAAGATATGATCAAAAGAAATTTGACTATGAAACAAATTTCGAAATTTGAAAATTTCAAAAAGTTGACGTGACAGGTTAACTGGATAGGTGAAAACAAGACGAAACTATAGGCGCTGGTTTCATCTAATTTGGATGAACGAGTAAAAAGTTATGGCTATTTGAAAAATCAGGGCCAAGCTGTTTTGCAGAAGAAAAAATAGCTATGGCTAAAAAAATAGGTCTAACGCATAAATACAGAGAACGAATAAATATACTTAAAAGACGACTTCGGAGTGAGGAGACAACTTCCAAAGTCCCGCCGGAGAGGAGAAATATATTTTTAGCTAGTCAAACCAAAATATTGATTTAACCCGCAATGGATAATTTTTGGAGGCTCTATGGGTCTATATTTATAGATGGAAAAGAGGTTTAGGGGTTAAAGGCTAGGCAATGTGGGACTAAACGTAGATGAACAAATAAAATAAACGGGGAACGCATCGGCTAAAAGCACCACGGGCCGGCTGCGCGCGCACGCGTACACTGCAGCTTTTTTTTTAACAAAAATCGGCCTAAGTAAAAAACATAAAAAGGATGGCTGGGCCTGGCCCATTTAGGAGCGGGAAAAACAAATGAGGCGCCCGCTGCCACTATGCTACGCGTGTGGGCGGTAAATAACTAGGGCCGCATGTACAGTTTTTTTTTTAAAATTGAAACAGAAGGAAAACCGGATAAAGAAATAAATTAAAATTTTATATAGGCATATTATATATCAAAATTTTCAGAAAAAGATTTTCTACGACATGAACATTTTTGTAAAGTCAAATAAAGACCACAAAAATTCAAATAAATCAAACAGTGCTACTGCCTTAATAAAATCCAATAAAAATCATTTTAAAAATACCAAAATGATTTCAAATTTATTTCTCTCCAATTTTCTGTTGTAGGGAATCATGTTACCCTAATTTCTTTATATTTTATTTTTGGAGAAAAATAATTTTAATAAAACCCAAATAACTCCAAATTAAAATAATTTCCAAAAGGACTTGAATTTGATCCTTTGAAACTCCCAACTCATATTTCATATGTTTTGAAGAAGTCATTTTATCTTCACTCGTGAAAATCATTGAGTTGCATAAAGTTTCAGAATTGGAAATATTCTCAGATGAAATTCAATTATTTTCAACACCCCTTGTCATTTAAATAAATGGAAGAAGTCATGTCATCTTCTCTACAGGGTTTTGTGGTGAAAAGAATTTGAATTCATGGAGATCATAACAGCAAAAATGAAAGTTTGGGAAAGTCCTTTTATTCCCTCTCATTTAACTTTCAAAAAGTTTCGAATTCCACTCAATTTCACTCAATCAATCAATCCAATCTATCTGAATTTTGGGATGTTACACAATAGCAATGGAAAAGTAAATAAGCGAAGAACAATATGTGAAAAGCTCGTAGGCATTGGATCGGTGATGGAGAATTATGCCGGATGCGGTTCATCATGTAACAATCATAACATAGGGTGACTCAGAACTAGCTCCAATTCATCAATGTAATGTAGGCATGTATTCCGAATATAGTCACACGTGCTTATGGAAAAGAACTTGCATGACATCTTTTGTCCTACCCTCCCGTGGCAGAGGGGTCCTAATGGAAACTGAGGGATATTAAGGCCTCCTTTTAATAGAGTACCGGACCAAAGCCTTAACACATAGTGAATACATGAACTCCTCAAACTATGGTCATCACCGGTAGTGGTCCCGATTATTGTCACTTCGGGGTTGCCGGATCATAACACATAGTAGGTGACTATAGACTTGCAAGATAGGATCAAGAACTCACATATATTCATGAAAACATAATAGGTTCAGATCTGAAATCATGGCACTCGGGCCCTAGTGACAAGCATTAAGCATAGCAAAGTCATAGCAACATCAATCTCAGAACATAGTGGATACTAGGGATCAAACCCTGACAAAACTAACTCGATTACATGATAGATCTCATCCAACCCATCACCGTCCAGCAAGGCTACGATGGAATTACTCACGCACGGCGGTGAGCATCATGAAATTGGTGATGGAGGATGGTTGATGATGACGACGGCGACAGATTCCCCTCTCCGGAGCCCCGAATGGACTCCAGATCAGCCCTCCCGAGAGGTTTTAGGGCTTGACGGTGGCTCCGTATCGTAAAACGCGATGAATCCTTCTCCTTTGATTTTTTTCTCCTCGAAAGTGAATATATGGAGTTGGAGTTGAGGTCGGTGGAGCGTCAGGGGGCCCACGAGGCAGGGGGCGCGCCCAGGGGGGCAGGCGCGCCCCCACCCTCGTGGACAGGGTGTGGGCCCCCTGACGTGGATTCTTTTTCCAGTATTTTTAATATTTTCCAAAAATATGTTCCGTGGAGTTTCAGGTCATTCCGAGAACTTTTGTTTCTGCACATAAATAACACCATGGAAAGTCTGCTGAAAACAGCGCCAGTCCGGGTTAGTTCCATTCAAATCATGCAAGTTAGAGTCCAAAACAAGGGCAAAAGTGTTTGGAAAAGTAGATACGACGGAGACGTATCAACTCCCCCAAGCTTAAACCTTTGCTTGTCCTCAAGTAATTCAGTTGATAAACTGAAAGTGATAAAGAAAAACTTTTACAAACTCTGTTTGCTCTTGTTGTTGTAAATATGTAAAGCCAGCATTCAAGTTTTCAGCAAAGATTATGACTAAACACATTCACAATAACTCTTAGGTCTCATGTTTACTCATGTCAATGGCATAATAAACTAGCGAGCAATAATAATAAATCTCGGATGACAACACTTTCTCAAAACAATCATAATATGATATAACAAGATGGTATCTCGCTAGCCCTTTCTGAGACCGCAAAACATAAATGCAGAGCACCTTTAAAGATCAAGGACTGACTAGACATTGTAATTCATGGTAAAAGAGATCCAGTCATAGTCATACCCAATATAGATTAATAGTAATGGATGCAAATGACAGCAGTGCTCTCCAGCTGGTGCTTTTTAATAAGAGGGTGATGACTCAATCATGAAAGTAAATAGATAGGCCCTTCACAGAGGGAAGCATGGATTTGTAGAGGTGCTAGAGCTCGGTTTTAAAGCAGAGATAAATAATATTTTGAGCGGCATACTTTCATTGTCAACATAACAACCGAGAGATGGCGATATCTTCCATGCTACACACATTATAGGTGGTTCCCACACAGAATGGTAAAGTTTATACTCCCCTCCACCAACAAGCATCAATCCATGGCTTGCTCGAAACAACGAGTGCCTCCAACTAGCAACAGCCTCGGGGGAGTTTTGTTTGCAATTATTTTGCATAAAGCAGGGACTGGGCATCCCGGTGACCAGCCATTTTCTCGTGAGTGAGGAGCGAAGTCCACTCCTCTTGAGAATAACCCGCCTAGCATGGAAGATACGGACATCCCTAGTTGATACATGAGCTATTCGAGCATACAAAACAGAATTTCATTTGAAGGTTTGGAGTTTGGCACATACAAATTTACTTGGAACGGCAGGTAGATACCGCATATATGAAGGTATAGTGGACTCATATGGCATAACTTTGGGGTTTAAGGGATTGGATGCACAAGCAGTATTCCCGCTTAGTACAAGTGAAGGCTAGCAAAAGACTGGGAAGCGACCAACTAGAGAGCGACAACAGTCATGAACATGCATTAAAATTAATAAACATTGAGTGCAAGCATGAGTAGGATATAATCCACCATGAACATAAATATCGTGAAGGCTATGTTGATTTGTTTCAACTACATGCGTGAACATGTGCCAAGTCGAGTAACTTAAATCATTCAAAGGAGGATACCACCCCACTATACCACATCACAACCATTTTAATAGCATGTTGGCACGCAAGGTAAACCATTATAACTCATAGCTAATCAAGCATGGCACGAGCAACTATGATCTCTAATTGTCATTGCAAACATGTTTATCCATAATAGGCTGAATCAGGAACGATGAACTAATCATATTTACAAAAACAAGAGAGGCCGAGTTCATACCAGCTTCTCTCATCTCAATCAGTCCATCATATATCATCATAATTGCCTTTCACTTGCACGACCGAACGATGTGAATATTAATAAGAGTGCATGTGCATTGGACTAAGCTGGAATCTGCGAGCATTCAATAAACAGGAGAAGACAAGGCAATATGGGCTCTTGGTTAAATCAACAATAATGCATATAAGAGCCACTTCAACAATTTAATTATGGTCTTCTCCTATCTACCCCAAAGAAAAGAAAAGAAATAAAACTATTTACAAGAGAAAGCTCCCAACAAGCAAAAGAAGAACGGGAAATCTTTTTGGGTTTTCTTTTAATTATTACTACTACAGCAAGAAAAGTAAACTAACTAAAAGTTACAACTAATTTTTTTTGGTTTTTCTTAAGGTTTAACAAACACACAAGAAGAAAGCAAAAAAGAGAAAATAAACTAGCATGGATATTACAGTCAAAGAGTATGAGCACCGACATCTAGCAATGAGTGTGTGTAAACATAAATGTAATGTCGGTGGGAAATACGTACTCCCCCAAACTTAGGCTTTTGGCCTAAGTTGGTTTATTGCCACGGATGGCCTGGCGGATATCCATAGTTGTAGCTGGGGTCGTACTGCGATGCGGCAGTTATTGCCTCCTGGGCTGCAGCGTGGCGGCGAGCTGCCTCCGCCCTCCTCTCGTACTCATCTGCCTCCTCTCTGGTAATAAAATGTCTTCCTTTTGCCTCCTCACAAAGGAACTAGTGAGATAGTGGTACTGGCGGCACTTTTCTTCCTCGAAGCTCACAAGATCAGCGTTATGCAAATGCACGTTAAATTGTTCCTTGATTCCCGCTCGATCCATAAAGTTTTCTTAAGGCCATTCACAGGGCCGCACTGGAGCGTCCCTTGGTGGCTCATTGTCAGCATCACGCATTGCAAGCCTGGGTCCTTGCTTCCTTGAAGAACCACCTTGGTACATTTTTCTAAGCATATTTCTTCCTCTGAAAAATTTCTGAATTTTTTAGTAACTTCAAACAAAAGTGAACCAAGCTCAACAAAATTGATAGCAACTACTCCTACAAGTGCCTAGAGACTATATCATGCATTAGAACTACTTGTAACCATATAAATTTGACATGCAAGCTCAAGAACATGGTCACCTAGGCAGCACAAATTTGCAATGAATAAAGCACTAGAACAAAAACTAATTGGACCAATGGAGGAGTCACATACCAAGGAACAATCCCCCCAAGCAGTTTTGTGAGAGGTGCTTTGAGCAAGGAGATCGAAAATCGCAGCAAAATGAGCTAGAACTTGTGCTTGAGCAGGATGGTGATTTTTTGGGAGGAAGAAGAAGTGTGTTGGTGCAAGAATAAGTGGAGGGGGCCACCATGGGCCCACGAGGCAGGGGGGCGCGCCTTGTAGGGGTGGGCGCGCCCTGGACCCTCGTGGCTAGGTCTTTGCTCCCCCTGCTGTGTTCTCAGTGCCAGATATTCTCAAATATTCCAGAAAAAATCATATTCCATTTTCAGGGCATTTGGAGAACTTCTATTTTCGGGGTATTTTTATATTGCACGTATAATTCAGAAAACAGACAGAAAAATACTAATTTTACTTTATTTCAACTAAATAACAGAAAGTAGAGAGAGGGTACAGATGGTTGTGCTTTCTAACTTCATCCATCTCATGCTCATCAAAAGGAATCCACTAACAAGGTTGATCAGGTCTTGTTAACAAACTCATTCGGTCTAACATGGAACCGAAGAAATTTCGAATAACACTATGTTACCTCAACGGGGATATGCACATCCCCAATAATAAGAATATCATATTTCTTCTTGACAGTAGGTAGAGGAAATTCAAAACCTCCAAAAATAATCGATGGAGTTTTTCCAATAGAATTGATACTGTGGACTTGAGGTTGTTTCCTCGGAAAGTGTACCTTATGCTCATTGCCATTAACATGAAAAGTGACATTGCCTTTGTTGCAATCAATAACAGCCCCTGCAGTATTCAAAAAGGGTCTTCCAAGAATAATAGATATACTATCGTCCTCGGGAATATCAAGAATAACAAAGTCCGTTAAAATAGTAACGTTTGCAACTACAACAGGCACATCCTCACAAATACCGACAGGTATAGCAGTTGATTTATCAGCCATTTGCAAAGATATTCAGTAGGTGTCAACTTATTCAAATCAAGTCTACGATATAAACAAAGAGGCATACCACTAACACCGGCTCCAAGATCACATAAAGCAGTTTTAGCATAGTTTCTTTTAATGGAGCATGGTATAGTTGGTACTCCTGATCTCCAAGTTTCTTAGGTATTCCACCCTTGAAAGTGTAATTAGCAAGCATGGTGGAAATTTCAGCTTCCGGTATCTTTCTTTTATTAGTGACAATTTCTTTCATATACTTAGCATAAGGATTCATTTTGAGCATATCAGTCAAACGCATACGCAAGAAGATAGGTCTAATCATTTCAGCAAAGCGCTCAAAATCCTCATCATCCTTTTTCTTGGATGGTTTAGGAGGAAAAGGCATGGGTTTCTGAACCCATGGTTCTCTTTCTTTACCGTGCTTCCTAGCAACAAAGTCTCTCTTATCATAACGATTGATTCTTTGATTGTGGGTTATCAAGATCAACAACAGGTTCAATTTCTACATCATTATCATTACTAGGTTGAGCATCATCATGAACATCATCATTAATATTATCACTAGGTTCATGTTCATTACTAGATTGTGTTTCAGCATCAGAAATAGAAATATCATTTGGATTCTCAGGTGTTTCAGTAATAGGTTCACTAGAAGTATGCAAAGTCCTATCATTTTTCTTTTTCTTCCTTCTAGAAGGACTAGGTGCATCAATACTATTTCTCTGAGAATCTTGCTCAATTCTCTTAGGGTGGCCTTCAGGATACAAAGGTTCCTGAGTCATTTTACCAGTTCTAGTAGCCACTCTAACAGCATAATCATTTTTCTTACTATTCAATTCATTGAGCAAATCATTTTGGGCTTTAAGTACTTGTTCTACTTGTGTGGTAACCATAGAAGCATGTTTACTAATGAGTTTAAGTTCACCTTTAACTCTAGACATATAATCACCCAAGTGTTCAATCATATAAGCATTTTGTTTTAACTGTCTACCAAAATAAGCATTGAAGTCTTCTTGCTTAACCATAAAGTTATCAAATTCATCCAAACATTGGCTAGCTAACTTAGTAGGAGGGATTTAAGCTTTATCATATCTATAGAGAGAATTTACCTTTACTACTTGTGTCGGGTTATCAAGACCTTGAGTTTCTTCAATAGGTAATGGATTAAGATCATATGTTTCTTCAACAGGCGGTAAATTAAGACCATGTATTTCTTCAATAGGAGGTAAATTCTTAACATCTTCAGCTTTAATACCTTTTTCTTTCATAGATTTCTTTGCCTCTTGCATATCATCAGGACTGAGAATAGAACACCCCTCTTCTTCGGAGTTGGTTAAGGAATAGGCTCAGGAATTGGCTCAGGAAGTGTCCAATTATTTTCATTTGTCAACATATTATTCAATAAAATCTCAGCTTCATCTGGTGTTCTTTCCCTGAAAACAGAACCAGCACAACTATCCAGGTAATCTCTGGAAGCCTCGGTTAGTCCATTATAAAAGATATCAAGTATTTCATTTTTCTTGAGAGGATGATTAGGCAAAGCATTAAGTAATTGGAGAAGCCTCCCCCAAGCTTGTGGGAGACTCTCTTCTTCAATTTGCACAAAATTATATATATCCCTTAAAGAAGCTTGTTTCTTATGAGAAGGGAAATATTTAGCAGAGAAGTAATAAATCATATCCTGGGGACTCCCCTCGTAGTTGAGGGATACATTTTTGTTTTCTCGTCTTTCAAGTTCTTCATAGTGACCAGCAGATATAAATCCCAAGTGACTCAAAGAATAGATCTATGCTCCCCGGCAACGGCGCCACAAAATAGTCTTGATAACCCACAAGTATAGGGGATCGCAACAGTTTTCGAGGGTAGAGTATTCAACCCAAATTTATTGATTCGACACAAGGGGAGCCAAAGAATATTCTCAAGTATTAGCAGTTGAGTTGTCATTTCAACCACACCTGGATAACTTCGTATCTGCAGCAAAGTATTTAGTAGCAAAGTAATATGGAAATAACAGTAACGGTAACAGTAGCAAAAGTAATATTTTTGGGTTTTGTCGTGATTGTAATAGTAGCAACGGAAAAGTAAATAAGCGAAGAACAATATGTGAAAAGCTCGTAGGCATTGGATCGGTGATGGAAAATTATGCCAGATGCGGTTCATCATGTAACAATCATAACATAGGGTGGCTCAGAACTAGCTCCAATTCATCAATGTAATGTAGGCATGTATTCCGAATATAGTCACACGTGCTTATGAAAAAGAGCTTGCATGACATCTTTTGTCCTACCCTGCAGTGGCAGCGGGGTCGTAATGGAAACTAAGGGATATTAAGGCCTCCTTTTAATAGAGTACCGGACCAAAGCATTAACACATAGTGAATACATGAACAACTCAAACTATGGTCGTCACCGGGAGTGGTCCCGATTATTGTTACTTCGGGGTTGCCGGATCATAACACATAGTAGGTGACTATAGACTTGCAAGATAGGATCAAGAACTCACATATATTCATGAAAACATATAGGTTTAGATCTGAAATCATGGCACTCGGGCCCTAGTGACAAGCATTAAGCATAGCAAAGTCATGGCAACATCAATCTTAGAACATAGTGGATGCTAGGGTCAAACCCTAACAAAACTAACTCGATTACATGATAGATCTCATCCAACCCATCACCGTCCAGCAAGCCTACGATGGAATTACTCACGCACGGCGGTGAGCATCATGAAATTGGTGATGGAGGATGGTTGATGATGATGACGGCGACGGATTCCCCTCTTCGGTGCCCCGAACGGACTCCAGATCAGCCCTCCTGAGAGGTTTTAGGGCTTGGCGGCGGCTCCGTATCGTAAAACGCGATGAATCCTTCTCCTTTGATTTTTTTCTCCCCGAAAGTGAATATATGGAGTTGGAGTTGAGGTCGGTGGAGCGTCAGGGGGCCCACGAGGCAGGGGGGCACGCCCAGAGTGGGCAGGCGCGTCCCCCACCCTCGTGGACAGGGTGTGGGCCCCCTGACGTGGATTCTTCTTCCAGTATTTTTAATATTTTCCAAAAATATGTTCCGTGGAGTTTCAGGTCATTCCGAGAACTTTTGTTTCTGCACATAAATAACACCATGGAAAGTCTGCTGAAAACAGCGTCAGTCCGGGTTAGTTCCATTCAAATCATGCAAGTTAGAGTCCAAAACAAGGGCAAAAGTGTTTGGAAAAGTAGATACGACGGAGACGTATCAACCGGCCTTTTGGGCCTTTGGGCCTTGTCATCCGTCCACCGCCCGCCGGGTTACTAGTGAGTCATAATGTTCAGGCAGGTTGCTTGTAAACCGTCTGGTCAGGGCGGGTCGCCAATGAATTGCCAAGTGTCAACCGGGTCTCAAGTAAACCGCCAAACCCGACCGGGTCATATTCCTGGCCAGTTCATACCGCGGGGTATATCCCCGACAGGACTCATATGGAATAACTTTGGGGTTTATGGAAGTGGATGCACAAGCAGTATTCCCGCTTAGTACAAGTGAAGGCTAGAAAAAGACTGGGAAGCGACCAACTAGAGAGCGACAACAGTCATGAACATGCATTAAAATTAACAAACATTGAGTGCAAGCATGAGTAGGATATAATCCACCATGAACATAAATATCGTGGAGGCTATGTTGATTTTGTTTCAACTACATGCGTGAACATGTGCCAAGTCAAGTCACTCGAATCATTCAAAGGAGGATACCACTCTATCATACCACATCACAACCATTTTAATAGCATGTTGGCACACAAGGTAAACCATTATAAACTCCTAGCAAATTAAGCATGGCATAAACAACTATAATCTCTAATTGTCATTGCAAACATGTTCATTCATAATAGGCTGAATCAGGAACAATGAAATAATCATATTTACAAAAACAAGAGAGGTCGAGTTCATACCAGCTTCTCCCATCTCAATCAGTCCATCATATATCGTCATTATTGCCTTTCACTTGCACGACCGAATGGTGTGTATAATAATAATAGTGCACGTGCATTGGACTAAGCTGGAATCCGCAAGTATTTAATACAAAGGATAAGGCAAGGTAATATGGGCTCTTTGTTAAATCAACAATAATGCATATAAGAGCCACTTCAACATTTTCATCATGGTCTTCTCCTATCGACCCCCAAAGAAAAGAAATAAAATAAAACTATTTACACGGGAAAGCTCCCAACAAGCAAAAGAAGAACGAGAAATATTTTTGGGTTTTCTTTTAATTACTACTACGGGCATGGAAAGTAAACTAGCTAGACGCTACAACTATTTTTTTTGTTTTTTCTTAAGGTTTATCAAACACACAAGAAGAAAGCGAGAAAAAGGAAAATAAACTAGCATGGATATTTCAGTGAAAAAGTATGAGCACCGACAACTGGCATGAGTGTGTGAACATGAATGTAATGTCGGTGAGAAATACGTACTCCCCCAAGCTTATGCTTTTGGCCTAAGTTGGTCTATGCCCAAGGATCAAAGTTGTAGCTGGGGTCGTACTGAGATGCAACAGCTATTGCCTCATGAGCTGCAGCTTGGAGGCGAGCTGCCTCCGTCCTCCTCTTATACTCGCTCGCCTCCTCCCTGGTTATAATATATCTCCCTTTTGCCTGAAAGTCATAGAAAGTAGGAGCAGGGAGAGCAACATGGAAAAGTGCGGCGCCTGTCAAACATTAGTCGGTACTGGAGAGGCTGTTCATTCCTCTCAATAAACTGATGGCGAACCATAGCATTATAATCTAGATAAGCGGGAGGCAACTCCATATCATTTCCATGTACGGGTATCTCAAGAAAATTAGCCACACGGGTTGCATAAATCCCACCAAACAAGTCTCCACTTAAACCATTATTATGCAACCTTCGTGCAACAATGGCCCCCAAGTTATATTGTTTATCTCCTAATACAACACTCTTGAGAACACTAAGGTCAGGAACACACATGTGACATGCCTCATCCTTACCATTTATGCATCTACCTATAAAGAGAGCAAAATAATGTATAGCAGGAAAATGAATGCTCCCTATGGTAGCTTGTGTTATTTCCCTTGATTCCCCCACCGTGATACTAGCAAGAAAATCCTTAAACTCAGATTTGCGAGGTTCACTAGCACTACCCCACTGCGGAAGTTTACAAGCAGTATTAAAATCCTCTAAGTCCATAGTATAAGATTTACCATAGAGATCAAATAGGACAGTGTGAGAATTACGTGAAGATGAAAATTTGAACCTTCTCACAAAGGAATCAGTTAGGTGATAATACTGAGGGCACTTATCTAGCATGAAGCCCTCGAGTTCAGCATTACGCACATATGCGTCAAATTCCTCCTTAATTCCTGCTCGAACCATGAAATCTTCTGACGGCCATTCACAAGGCCGCACTTGAGCTTCTCTTGGTGGTTCATGGTCCGGCTCACGTATTGCGGGCCTGGGTCCTTGCTTCCTTGAAGAACCACCTTGGTACATTTTCCTAAACATATTTCTTCCTCTGAAAAATTTCTGAATTTTTTTAGTAACTTAAAATGAAAGTGAACCAAACTCAACAAAATTGATAGCAACTACTCCCTCAAGTGCCTAGAGACTATATCATGCTTTAAAACTACTTGGGACCAAATAAATTTGACATGCAAGCTCAAGAATAGGGTCACCTAAGCAACAAAAATTTGCAATGAATAAAACACTAGAACAAAAACTAATTGGACCATTGGCCCAAAGCAGTTTTGTGAGTGGAGCTTTGAGCAAGGAGATCGAAAATCGCAGCAAAATGAGCTAGAACTCGTGCTTGAGCTGGTTGGTGATTTTTTGGGAGGAAGGAGTGTGTGGTGGCTGGAATAAGTGGAGGGGGGCCACCAGGGGCCCACGAGGCAGGGGGCGCACTCAGGGGGGGGGGAGTAGACGTGCCCTGGACCCTCGTGGCCAGGTGCTTGCTCCCCATGATGTGTTCTCAGTGCCAGATATTCTCAAATATTCTAGAAAAAAATCATATTTCATTTTCGAGGCATTTGGAGAACTTTTATTTTTGGGGTATTTTTTATTGCACAGATAATTCAGAAAACTGACAGAAAATACTATTTTTGCTTTATTTAATCTATATAATAGAAAGTAAAAAGAGGGTACAGAGAGTTGTGCTTTCTAACTTCATCCATCTCATGCTCATCAAAAGGAATCCACTAACAAGGTTGATCAAGTCTTGTTAACAAACTCTTTTCGAATAACATGGAACCGGAGAAATTTCAAATAACACTATGTTACCTCAACGGGGATATGCACATCCCCAACAATAAGAATATCATATCTCTTCTTGACAGTAGGAAGAGGAAATTCAAAACCTCCAATAGTAACAGTTGAAAATTTTCCAATGGAATTGATACTATGGACTTGAGGTTGTTTCCTCGGAAAGTGTACCGTATGCTCATTACCATTAACATGAAAAGTGACATTACCTTTGTTGCAATCAATCACAGCCCCTGGAGTATTCAAAAAGGGTCTACCAAAGATAATTGACATACTATCGTCCTCGGGAATATCAAGAATAACAAAGTCCGTTAAAATAGTAACGTTTGCAACCACAACAGGCACATCCTCACAAATACCGACAGGTATAGCAGTTGATTTATCGGCCATTTGCAAAGATATTTCAATAGGTGTCAACTTATTCAAATCAAGTCTACGATATAAAGAGAGAGGCATAACACTAACACCGGCTCCAAGATCACATAAAGCAGTTCTAACATAGTTTCTTTTAATGGAGCATGGTATAGTTGGTACTCCTAGATCTCCAAGTTTCTTAGGTATTCCACCCTTAAAAGTATAATTAGCAAGCATGGTGGAAATTTCAGCTTCCGGTATCTTTCTTTTATTTGTAACAATTTCTTTCATATACTTAGTATAAGGATTCATTTTAAGCATATTAGTCAAACGCATACACAAAAAGATAGGGCTAATCATTTCAGCAAAGCGCTCAAAATCCTCATCATCCTTTTTCTTGGATGGTTTAGGAGGAAAAGGCATGGGTTTTTGAACCCATGGTTCTCTTTCTTTACCATGCTTCCTAGCAACAAAGTCTCTCTTATCATAACGTTGATTCTTTGATTGTGGGTTATCAAGATCAACAGCAGGTTCAATCTCTACATCATTATTATTGCTAGGTTGAGCATCATCATTAACATTATCACTAGGTTCATGTTCATCACCGGATTTTGTTTCAGCATCAGAAATAGAAATATCATTGAGATTCTCAGGTGTGTCTACAATAGGTTCACTAGAAGCATGCAAAGTCCTATCATTTTTCTTTTTCTTCCTTTTAGAAGGACTAGGTGCATCAACATTAGTTCTCTGAGAATCTTGTTCAATTCTCTTAGGGTGGCCCTCAAGATACAAAGGTTCCTGAGTCATTTTACCCCCTCTAGTCATAACTCTATTAGCATCATCATTTTTCTTATTATTTAATTCATTGAGCAAATCATTTTGAGCTTTAAGCACTTGTTCTACCTGAGTGGTAACCATAGAAGCATGTTTACTAATAAGTCTAAGTTCACCTTTAACACTAGACATATAATCACTCAAGTGTTCAATCATATAAGCATTGCGCTTCAATTGTCTGGCAACATAAGCATTGAAGTTTTCTTGTTTAACAATAAAATTGTCAAACTCATCTAAGCATTGGCTAGCAGACTTATAACGAGGAATATCACCTTCATCAAATCTATAGAGAGAATTTACCTTTACTACCTGTGTCGGGTTATCAAGACCATGTATTTCTTCAACATGCGGCAAATTAAGACCATGTATTTCTTCAATAGGAGGTAAATTCTTAACATCTTCAGATTTAATACCCTTTTCTTTCATAGATTTCTTTGCCTGTTGCATATCTTCAGGACTGAGAAATAGAATACCCATTTTCTTGGGAGTTGTCTTAGGAGTTGGTTCAGGAAGTGTCCAATTATTCTCATTAGTTAACATATTATTCAGTAGCAATTCAGCTTGATCAACTGTTCTTTCCCTGAAAACACAACCATCACAACTATCCAGGTGGTCTCTGGAAGCATCGGTTAGTCCATTATAAAAGATATCAAGTATTTCATTTTTCTTGAGAGGATGATCAGGCAAAGCATTTATTAATTGGAGAAGCCTCCCTCAAGCTTGTGGGAGACTCTTCTTCAATTTGCACAAAATTATACATTTCCCTTAAAGCAGCTTGTTTCTTATGAGCGGGGAAATATTTAGCAGAGAAGTAATAAATCATATCCTGGGGACTACGCACACAACCAGGATCAAGAGAATTAAACCATGTTTTAGCATCACCCTTTAATGAGAACGGAAATAATTGAAGGATATAGTAGTAGCGAGTTTTCTCATCATTAGTGAATAGGGTAGCTATATCATTCAATTTAGTAAGATGTGCCACAACAGTTTCAGACTCATAGCCATAGAAAGGATCAGATCAACCAAAGTAATTATCTCAGGATCAACAGAGAAATCATAATCCTTATCAGTAACACAGATAGGTGAAGTAGCAAAAGCAGGGTCATGTTTCATTCTAGCATTCAAAGACTTTTCTTTCAGCTTAGCTAATAATTTCTTAAGATCATTCCTATCATTGCAAGCAAGAAAATCTCTAGCAGTTTCTTCATCCATAACATAACCCTCAGGCACAACAGGCACTTCATATCTAGGGGGAGAATCTTCATCATCACTTTCATCAATATTATCAGTTTCAATAATTTCATTCTCTCTAGCCCTAGCAAGTTGTTCATCAAGAAATTCACCTAGTGGCACAGTATTATCTAGCATAGAAGTAGTTTCATCATAAGTATCATGCATAGCAGAAGTGGCATCATCAATAACATGTGACATATCAGAATTAATAGCAGAAGCAGGTTTAGGTGTCGCAAGTTTAATCAAAACAGAAGGTGAATCAAGTGCAGAGCTAGATGGCAGTTCCTTACCTCCCCTCGTAGTTGAGGGAAAAATCTTAGTTCTTTCGTCTTTCAAGTTCCTCATAGTGACCAGCAGATATAAATCCCAAATGACTCAAAGAATAGAGCTATGTTCCCCGGCAACGGCGCCAGAAAATAGTCTTGATAACCCACAAGTATAGGGGACCGCAACAGTTTTCGAGGGTAGAGTATTCAACCCAAATTTATTGATTCGACACAAGGGGAGCCAAAGAATATTCTCAAGTATTAGCAGTTGAGTTGCCAATTTAACCACACCTGGATAACTTAATATCTGCAGCAAAGTATTTAGTAGCAAAGTAGTATGGAAGTAACGGTAACGGTGGCAAAGGTAACAGTAGCAGTTTTGTAGTAATTGTAACAGTGGCAACGGTAAAGTAACTAAGCAAAGAGCAATATGTGAAAAGCTCGTAGGCATTGCATCGGTGATGGATATTTATGTCGGATGCGATTATTCATGCAACAGTTATAACATAGGGTGACACAGAACTAGCTCCAATTCATCAATGTAATGTAGGAATGTATTCCGAATATAGTCATACGCGCTTATGGAAAAGAACTTGCATGACATCTTTTGTCCTACCCTCCCGTGGCAACGGGGTCCTAGTGGAAACTAAGGGATATTAAGGCCTCCTTTTAATAGAGTACCGGACCAAAGCATTAACACTTAGTGAATACACGAACTCCTCAAACTATGGTCATCACCGTGAGTGGTCCCGATTATTGCCACTTCGGGGTTGCCGGATCATAACACATAGTAGGTGACTATAGACTTGCAAGATAGGATCAAGAACTCACATATATTCATGAAAACATAATAGGTTCAGATCTGAAATGATGGCACTCAGGCCCTTGTGACAAGCATTAAGCATAGCAAAGTCATAGCAACATCAATCTCAGAACATAGTGGATACTAGGGATCAAACCCTAACAAAACTAACTCGATTACATGGTAAATCTCATCCAACCCATCACCGTCCAGCAAGCCTATGATGGAATTACTCACGCACGGCGGTGAGCATCATGAAATTGGTGCTGGAGGAAGGTTGATGTTGACGATGGCGACGGATTCCCCTCTCTAGAGCCCCGAACGGACTCCAGATCAGCCCTCCAGAGAGAGATTAGGGCTTGGCGGCGGCTCCGTATCATAAAACGCGATGAATCCTTCTCTTTGATTTTTTTCTCCCCGAACGTGAATATATGGAGTTGGAGTTGAGGTCGGTGGAGCACCAGGGGGCCCACGAGGCGGGGGCGCGCCCAGGGGGGTAGGCGCGCCCCACCCTCGTGGACAGGTTGTGGGCCCCCTGGCCTTGATTCTTTCGCCAGTATTTTTTATTAATTCCAAAAATAATCTTCGTGAAGTTTCAGGTCATTCCGAGAACTTTTATTTCTGCACAAAAATAACACCATGGCAATTCTGCTGAAAACAACGTCAGTCCGGGTTAGTTCCATTCAAATCATGAAAGTTAGAGTCCAAAACAAGGGCAAAAGTGTTTGGATAAGTAGATACGATGGAGACGTATTAGTAAGTTGCTACAGCAAGCTCGCGGAAGAACTTAAGGACTCACAAAAGCACGCTTTAAGTCTGGCTCAAGGAATAAAACAATAGTCTGATTACATGAGGGGCTCCCCCTCCCCAAAAATGCTCTTACATCTTGAAGGGCCATGCCCAAGCTTTTGCGCGCAAGTTTAAAACAAAGGAGCACAAGCCTAATCGGACATGTCACTCGCAGCGTCTTCCGAATCGTTCCCGGACGCGCTGCTGGCACCATCGTCATCGCCTGCGTCGCCCCCGCCATCGTCAACCGCGCTGCCTTCGTCCACCACGACCACCATCGCGTCTTCCTCGGAGGCGAAGGCCCTGACCAGAGCATCCACATTATCGTCCACCCAGTGCGCTAGGTTATCCCGGATAGCCCCGGACACTAGGGCAATGGCAGCGTCAAAATCGAAGTTGGGGTCGGCATTTTGAAGATGGCTGAAGATGCGGGAGAATGCGCGCCCGAGGAGGCCTCGGCTCTTTTCATCCATGAGCTCGCGAGCCCTCTCAGCCCAGTTCTCCAGGTGCGTCACGACATCGGTGAAGAAGCAAAGGTGGCTGGCATAGTCCTCGGTGTGGGGTGTGGGGCCTGCTCATCGCAGATGACGCCTAGCGCCTGATTGGCCCTCGTCCTGAGGTCCCGGAGCATGGGAGTGTGCTCGCGCAGTAACGTCTGCCGGTGGAGCACCTCTTCCCTACTCTGCTGCGCGAAGGACTCGGTGTTGGTAACTCGCCGCAGAAGCGGGAGCAGCTCAGCACGGGCGGAGGCCAACTCCGCCTGAACGGAGATCAGGGCCGCAACGGCGGCCTTCTCACGCTGCTCCACCTCATTCAGCTTCGATCGAAGGGCAGCGGTTCTACCCTCAGCTTAAGCTTCCAAGAGCTTCAACTTCAGGTCGTATCTGTTGGCAAGATCCGCACGACCCTCCGCCACCCTGCGGTCAATCTCCTCCTGGATCCTGGCCTCTCGCGTGCTTGCGGCATCCTCCGCCTGGGCGACTTGGCGCTCCCTCGTCTCCAACCGTTCAAGCCCGAGGCTGCGCTCCGTAGCCTCCAGCACCAGCGCTTCCTCGCGCCTCAAGATCTCCTCCTCTTCGAAAGGCGCCCCCTTCATCGACGCCAAAACAGCCCTGCAGGCCTCGACCTGCTGCTCCAGGGACGCGTTCAGGGCCTGGAGCTCCTGCCTGCGCTTCTCTGCGACCTCGCGGCGGTGGTTAGCCTCCCTTGCCTCTTCCAAGGCTCGGGCATTGGCCTCGCGCGAGGTTGCAAGGGATGCCTCGGCCTTCGCGTTGGCACGCTCGCGCTAGAGACGCCCGAGGTTGATGGCCAGTTGAATCCATTCGTCCACTAGTCGAAGACCCTCAGTTTCAAGGCAGGCGTCGACGTCCACGAGCTCTTCCCCAAGCAGGCTCAGCGCACCCATCGCCTCCCGGAAGAGCTCGTGACGGACGGCACCCCGCTCGTGCGCAAGCTCGAATGCATGACCGGGCCCGTCCTCCACGCTGGAAGTCGCTGAAGAGGTCTGAGGTGGCTCGCCTTCTCCCAACAGGGGGTGGGGGCCGACGCCTTTCCAATTGCCCTTCGGGCCCCGTCGGGGGCCCGGAGGGGCGGAAGCTCGCTGCCCGAAGGAGAGGCCAGGGTTGAGGCCACCCAGCCGCGGTCAATAACCAGAGGAGGAGCCCTTGGCACACCTTCCGCATCCCAGTCAAGGCCCCGAAGGAGGGGTGGCAAGAACGTGGGGTCGAGATGCCAGGCCGGTGCGCTTGCCTCACCGGCCGACCTCGCGACAAGTGCGGCAGGCCGGCTTGGGGCGCCCAAGGTCAGTAGAGGACTTGAGGCAGGAGGAGGTTGCCTCTCGGGAGACTTCATTGTCTTAGCAGAAGGGGCCCTGAGAAACCATAGTCAGGAGGGGAATCATCACTCGAGAAATTACAAAGATAAGGTACTCACTCGTCTATGGCAATGTACATCCTCTGTTTCAATGGCCAGAAGGCATCACCGCTGCAGCTTGGAGATCCCTTCCTCTTCCGGAGCTCGTCGAAGTTCAGTTAGAGCCGGCCGAAGCCCTGGGTGCGGTCACCAGTGCCGGGCGCGACTGGTGTGGCTCCTGAGGAGGCGACCTCGGGGGTGCTGGACTGCGTGGAAACCTCAGCCCTCACCCCGTGGCGACTCGCCGGGGCCTCGGGGGCTTCGGCCTCAGGAGCATCAGGCTGCGGCGTCCCTTCAGCCGCTCCCTCAGAATGTTGGGGAACGTAGTAATTTCAAAAATTTCCTACGCACACGCAAGATCATGGTGATGCATAGCAACGAGAGGGGAGAGTGTTGTCCACGTACCCTCGTAGACCGACAGCGGAAGCGTTATCACAACGCGGTTGATGTAGTCGTACGTCTTCACGATCCGACCGATCAAGTACCGAACGCACGGCACCTCCGAGTTCTACACACGTTCAGCTCGATGACGTCCCTCGAACTCCGATCCAGCCGAGTGTTGAGGGAGAGTTTCGTCAGCACGACGGCGTGGTGACGATGATGATGTTCCACCGACGCAGGGCTTCGCCTAAGCTCCGCAACGGTATTATCGAGGTGTAATCTGGTGGAGGGGGGCACCGCACACGGCTAAAATATCGTATATCAAGTGTGTCTTTGGGGTGCCCCCTGCCCCCGTATATAAAGGAGCAAGGGAGGAGGAGGCCGGCCAAGGGAGAGGCGCGCCAAAGGGGGGAGTCCTACTCCCACCGGGAGTAGGACTCCTCCTTTCCTTGTGGGAGTAGGAGAAGGGAAGGGGGAAGGAGAAAGAAGGAAGGGGGCGCCCCCCTCCCTAGTCCAATTCGGACTAGCCCATGGGGAGGGGTGCGGCCACCCTTTGGGGTCTTTCTCTCCTTTCCCGTATGGCCCATTAAGGCCCAATACGAATTCCCGTAACTCTCCGGTACTCCGAAAAATACCCGAATCACTCGGAACCTTTCCGAAGTCCGAATATAGTCGTCCAATATATCGATCTTTACGTCTCGACCATTTCGAGACTCCTCGTCATGTCCCCGATCTCATCCGGGACTCCGAACTCCTTCGGTACATCAAAACTCAATAAAACTGTCATCGTAACGTTAAGCGTGCGGACCCTTCGGGTTCGAGAACTATGTAGACATGACCGAGACACCTCTCCGGTCAATAACCAATAGCGGGACCTGGATGCCCATATTGGCTCCCACATATTCTACGAAGATCTTTATCGGTCAGACCGCATAACAACATACGTTGTTCCCTTTGTCATCGGTATGTTACTTGCCCGAGATTCGATCGTCGGTATCTCGATACCTAGTTCAATCTCGTTACCGGCAAGTCTCTTTACTCGTTCCGTAATACATCATCCCGCAACTAACTCATTAGTCACAATGCTTGCAAGGCTTATAGTGATGTGCATTACCGAGTGGGCCCAGAGATACCTCTCCGACAATCGGAGTGACAAATCCTAATCTCGAAATACGCCAACCCAACAAGTACCTTTGGAGACACCTGTAGAGCACCTTTATAATCACCCAGTTACGTTGTGACGTTTGGTAGCACACAAAGTGTTCCTCCGGTAAACGGGAGTTGCATAATCTCATAGTCATAGGAACATGTATAAGTCATGAAGAAAGCAATAGCAACATACTAAACGATCGGGTGCTAAGCTAACGTAATGGGTCATGTCAATCACGTCATTCTCCTAATGAGGTGATCCCGTTAATCAAATGACAACTCATGTCTATGGCTAGGAAACATAACCATCTTTGATTAACGAGCTAGTCAAGTAGAGGCATACTAGTGACACTCTGTTTGTCTATGTATTCACACATGTATTATGTTTCCGGTTAATACAATTCTAGCATGAATAATAAACATTTATCATGATATAAGGAAATATATAATACTTTATTATTGCCTCTAGGGCATATTTCCTTCAGTCTCCCACTTGCACTAGAGTCAATAATCTAGTTCACATCGCCATGTGATTTAACATCAATAATTCACATCACCATGTGATTAACACCCATAGTTCACATCTCTATGTGACCAACACTCAAAGGGTTTACTAGAGTCAATAATCTAGTTCACATCGCTATGTGATTAACACCCAAAGAGTACTAAGGTGTGATCATGTTTTGATTGTGAGATAATTTTAGTCAACGGGTCTGTCACATTCAGATCCGTAAGTATTTTGCAAATTTCTATGTCTACAATGCTCTGCACGGAGCTACTCTAGCTAATTGCTCCCACTTTCAATATGTATCTAGACCGAGACTTAGAGTCATCTAGATTTAGTGTCAAAACTTGCATCGACGTAACCCTTTACGACGAACCTTTTGTCACTTCCATAATCGAGAAACATATCCTTATTCCACTAAGGATAATTTTGACCGCTGTCCAGTGATCTACTCCTAGATCACTATTGTACTCCCTTGCCAAAATCAGTGTAGGGTATACAATAGATCTGGTACACAGCATGGCATACTTTATAGAACCTATGGCCAAGGCATAGGGAATGACTTTCATTCTCTTTCTATCTTCTGCCGTGGTCGGGCTTTGAGTCTTACTCAATTTCACACCTTGTAACACAGGCAAGAACTCTTTCTTTGACTGTTCTATTTTGAACTACTTCAAAATCTTGTTAAGGTATGTACTCATTGAAAAAACTTATCAAGCGTTTTGATCTATCTCTATAGATCTTGATGCTCAATATGTAAGCAGCTTCACCGAGGTCTATCTTTGAAAAACTTCTTTCAAACACTCCTTTATGCTTTGCAGAATAATTCTACATTATTTCTGATCAACAATATGTCATTCACATATACTTATCAGAAATGCTGTAGTGCTCCCACTCACTTTCTTGTAAATACAGGCTTCACCGCAAGTCTGTATAACACTATATTCTTTGATCAACTTATCAAAGTGTATATTCCAACTCCGAGATGCTTGCACCAGTCCATAGATGGATCGCTGGAGCTTGCATATTTTGTTAGCACCTTTAGGATTGACAAAACCTCCTGGTTGCATCATATACAACTCTTCTTTAATAAATCCATTAAGGAATGCAGTTTTGTTTATCCA
Organism: Triticum aestivum; assembly: GCF_018294505.1. Lineage (NCBI taxonomy): Eukaryota > Viridiplantae > Streptophyta > Magnoliopsida > Poales > Poaceae > Triticum > Triticum aestivum. The sequence goes on from NC_057799.1 coordinate 543,474,527, forward strand.
TTTGCCATATTTCATAAAATGCGGCAATTGCTAACATGATTCGGACAGACTTAAGCATAGATACGAGTGAGAAACTCTCATCGTAGTCAACATCTTGAACTTGTCGAAAACCTTTTGCGACAATTCTAGCTTTGTAGATAGTTACACTACTATCAGCGTCCGTCTTCCTCTTGAAGATCCATTTAATCTCAATGGCTCGCCGATCATTGGGCAAGTCAATCAAAGTCCATACTTTGTTCTCATACATGGATCTTATCTCAGATTTCATGGCCTCAAGCCATTTTGCGGAATCTGGGCTCACCATCGCTTCTTCATAGTTCGTAGGTTCGTCATGGTCTAGTAACATGACCTCCAGAACAGGATTACTGTACCACTCTGGTGCGGATCTTACTCTGGTTTACCTACGAGGTTTGGTAGTAACTTGATCTGAAGTTACATGATCATCATCATTAACTTCCTCACTAATTGGTGTAGGAGTCACAGGAACAGATTTCTGTGATGAACTACTTTCCAATAAGGGAGCAGGTACAGTTACCTCATCAAGTTCTACTTTCCTCCCACTCACATCTTTCGAGAGAAACTCCTTCTCTAGAAAGGATCCATACTAAGCAACGAATGTCTTGCCTTCGGATCTGTGATAGAAGGTGTACCCAACTGTCTCCTTTGGGTATCCTATGAAGACACATTTCTCCGATTTGGGTTTGAGCTTATCAGGATGAAACTTTTTCACATAAGCATCGCAACCCCAAACTTTAAGAAACGACAACTTTGGTTTCTTGCCAAACCACAGTTCATAAGGCGTCGTCTCAACGGATTTTGATGGTGCCCTATTTAACGTGAATGTAGCTGTCTCTAATGCATAACCCCAAAACGATAGTGGTAAATTGGTAAGAGACATCATAGATTGCACTATATCCAATAAAGTACGGTTATGACGTTCGGACACACCATTATGCTGTGGTGTTCCAGGTGGCGTGAGTAGTGAAACTATTTCACATTGTTTTAACTGAAGGCCAAACTCGTAACTCAAATATTTTACCTCTGCGATCATATCGTAGAAACTTTATTTTCTTGTTACGATGATTCTCCACTTCACTCTGAAATTCTTTGAACTTTTCAAATGTTTCAGACTTGTGTTTCATCAAGTAGATATACCCATATCTGCTCAAATCATCTGTGAAGGTCAGAAAATAATGATACCTGCTACGAGCCTCAATATTCATCGGACCACATACATCTGTATGTATGATTTCCAACAAATCTGTTGCTCTCTCCATAGTTCCGGAGAACGGCGTTTTAGTCATCTTGCCCATGAGGCACGGTTCGCAAGCATCAAGTGATTCATAATCAAGTGATTCCAAAATCCCATCAGTATGGAGTTTCTTCATGCGCTTTACACCAATATGACCTAAACGGCAGTGCCACAAATAAGTTGCACTATCATTATTAACTTTGCATCTTTTGGCTTCAATATTATGAATATGTGTATCACTACGAGATCCAACAAACCATTTTCGTTGGTGTGTATGACCATAGAAGGTTTTTATTCATGTAAACAGAACAACAATTGTTCTCTAACTTAAATGAATAACCGTATTGCAATAAACATGATCAAATCATATTCATGCTCAACGCAAACACCAAATAACACTTATTTAGTTTCAACACTAATCCCGAAAGTACAGGGAGTGTGCGATGATGATCATATCAATCTTGGAACTACTTCCAACACACATCGTCACCTCGCCTTTTACTAGTCTCTGTTTATTCTGCAACTCCCGTTTTCGAGTTACTACTCTTTAGCAACTGAACCAGTATCAAATACCGAGGGGTTGCTATAAACACTAGTAAAGTACACATCAATAACATGTATATCCAATATACCTTTGTTCACTTTGCCATCCTTCTTATCCACCAAATAGTTGGGGTAGTTCCGCTTCCAGTGACCAGTCCCTTTGCAGTAGAAGCACTTAGTCTCAGGCTTAGGACCAGACTTAGGCTTCTTCACTTGAGCAGCAACTTGCTTGCCGTTCTTCTTGAAGTTCCCCTTCTTCCCTTTGCCCTTTTCTTGAAACTAGTGGTCTCGTCAACCATCAACACTTGATGTTTTTCTTGATTTCTACCTTCGTCGATTTCAGCATCACGAAGAGCTCGGGAATTACTTTCGTCATCCCTTGCATACTATAGTTCATCACGAAGTTCTACTAACTTGGTGATGGTGACTAGAGAATTCTGTCAATCACTATTTTATCTGGAAGATTAACTCCCACTTGATTCAAGCGATTGTAGTACCCAGACAATCTGAGCACATGCTCACTAGTTGAGCGATTCTCCTCCATCTTTTAGCTATAGAACTTGTTGGAGACTTCATATCTCTCAACTCGGGTATTTGCTTGAAATATTAACTTCAACTCCTGGAACATCTCATATGGTCCATGACGTTCAAAACGTCTTTGAAGTCCCGATTCTAAGCCGTTAAGCATGGTGCACTAAACTATCAAGTAGTCATCATATTGAGCTAGCCAAACGTTCATAACGTCTGCATCTGCTCCTGCAATAGGTCTGTCACCTAGCGGTGCATCAAGGACATAATTTTTCTGTGCAGCAATGAGGATAATCCTCAGATCACGGATCCAATCCGCATCTTTGCTACTAACATCTTTCAACATAATTTTTCTCTAGGAACATATCAAAAATAAACACAGGGAAGCAACAACGCGAGCTATTGATCTACAACATAATTTGCAAAATACTATCAGGACTAAGTTCATGATAAATTTAAGTTCAATTAATCATATTACTTAAGAACTCCCACTTAGATAGACATCCCTCTAATCATCTAAGTGATTACGTGATCCAAATCAACTAAACCATGTCCGATCATCACGTGAGATGGAGTAGTTTCAATGGTGAACATCACTATGTTGATCATATCTACTATATGATTCACGCTCGACCTTTCGGTCTCTGTGTTCCGAGGCCATATCTGTCATATGCTAGGCTCGTCAAGTTTAACCTGAGTATTCCGCGTGTGCAACTGTTTTGCACCCGTTGTATTTGAACGTAGAGCCTATCACACCCGATTAACACGTGGTGTCTCAGCACGAAGAACTTTTGCAACGGTGCATACTCAGGGAGAACACTTTTATCTTGAAATTTTAGTGAGAGATCATCTTATAATGCTACCGTCAATCAAAGCAAGATAAGATGCATAAAGGATTAACATCACATGCAATCAATATAAGTGATATGATATGGCCATCATCATCTTGTGCTTGTGATCTCCATCTCCGAAGCACCGTGCTTGTGATCTCCATCTCCGAAGCACCGTCATGATCACCATCGTCACCGGCTCGACACCTTGATCTCCATCGTAGTATCGTTGTCGTCTCGCCAACTTATTGCTTTTACGACTATCGCTACCGCTTAGTGATAAAGTAAAACTATTACATGGCGATTGCATCTCATACAATAAAGCGACAACCATATGGCTCCTGCCAGTTGCCGATAACTCGGTTACAAAACATGATCATCTCATACAACACATTATATCACATCATGTCTTGACCATATCACATCACAACATGCCCTGCAAAAACAAGTTAGACGTCCTCTACTTTGTTGTTGCAAGTTTTACGTGGCTGCTACGGGCTTAGCAAGAACCGTTCTTACCTACGCATCAAAACCACAACGATAGTTTGTCAAGTTGGTGCTGTTTTAACCTTCGCAAGGACCGGGCGTAGCCACACTCGGTTCAACTAAAGTGAGAGAGACAGACACCCGCCAGTCACCTTTAAGCAACGAGTGCTCCGAACGGTGAAACCAGTCTCGCGTAAGCGTACGCGTAATGTCGGTCCGGGCCGCTTCATCTCACAATACCGCTGAACCAAAGTATGACATGCTGGTAAGCAGTATGACTTATATCGCCCACAACTCACTTGTGTTCTACTCGTGCATAGCATCAACGCATAAAACCAGGCTCGGATGCCACTGTTGGGGAACGTAGTAATTTCAAAAAATTCCTACGCACACGCAAGATCATGGTGATGCATAGCAACGAGAGGGGAGAGTGTTGTCCACGTACCCTCGTAGACCGACAGCGGAAGCGTTATCACAACGCGGTTGATGTAGTCGTACGTCTTCACGATCCGACCGATCAAGTACCGAACGCACGGCACCTCCGAGTTCTACACACGTTCAGCTCGATGACGTCCCTCGAACTCCGATCCAGCCGAGTGTTGAGGGAGAGTTTCGTCAGCACGACGGCGTGGTGACGATGATGATGTTCCACCGACGCAGGGCTTCGCCTAAGCTCCGCAACGGTATTATCGAGGTGTAATTTGGTGGAGGGGGGCACCGCACACGGCTAAGAGATCTCAAGATCAATTGTTGTGTCTATGGGGTGCCCCCTGCCCCCGTATATAAAGGAGCAAGGGAGGAGGCAGCCGGCCAAGGGAGAGGCGCGCCAAAGGGGGGAGTCCTACTCCCACCGGGAGTAGGACTCCTCCTTTCCTTGTGGGAGTAGGAGAAGGGAAGGGGGAAGGAGAAAGAAGGAAGGGGGCGCCCCCCTCCCTAGTCCAATTCGGACTAGCCCATGGGGAGGGGTGCGGCCACCCTTTGGGGTCTTTCTCTCCTTTCCCGTATGGCCCATTAAGGCCCAATACGAATTCCCGTAACTCTCCGGTACTCCGAAAAATACCCGAATCACTCGGAACCTTTCCGAAGTCCGAATATAGTCGTCCAATATATCGATCTTTACGTCTCGACCATTTCGAGACTCCTCGTCATGTCCCCGATCTCATCCGGGACTCCGAACTCCTTCGGTACATCAAAACTCAATAAAACTGTCATCGTAACGTTAAGCGTGCGGACCCTTCGGGTTCGAGAACTATGTAGACATGACCGAGACACCTCTCCGGTCAATAACCAATAGCGGGACCTGGATGCCCATATTGGCTCCCACATATTCTACGAAGATCTTTATCGGTCAGACCGCATAACAACATACGTTGTTCCCTTTGTCATCGGTATGTTACTTGCCCGAGATTCGATCGTCGGTATCTCGATACCTAGTTCAATCTCGTTACCGGCAAGTCTCTTTACTCGTTCCGTAATACATCATCCCGCAACTAACTCATTAGTCACAATGCTTGCAAGGCTTATAGTGATGTGCATTACCGAGTGGGCCCAGAGATACCTCTCCGACAATCGGAGTGACAAATCCTAATCTCGAAATACGCCAACCCAACAAGTACCTTTGGAGACACCTGTAGAGCACCTTTATAATCACCCAGTTACGTTGTGACGTTTGGTAGCACACAAAGTGTTCCTCCGGTAAACGGGAGTTGCATAATCTCATAGTCATAGGAACATGTATAAGTCATGAAGAAAGCAATAGCAACATACTAAACGATCGGGTGCTAAGCTAACGGAATGGGTCATGTCAATCACGTCATTCTCCTAATGAGGTGATCCCGTTAATCAAATGACAACTCATGTCTATGGCTAGGAAACATAACCATCTTTGATTAACGAGCTAGTCAAGTAGAGGCATACTAGTGACACTCTGTTTGTCTATGTATTCACACATGTATTATGTTTCCGGTTAATACAATTCTAGCATGAATAATAAACATTTATCATGATATAAGGAAATATATAATACTTTATTATTGCCTCTAGGGCATATTTCCTTCAGTCTCCCACTTGCACTAGAGTCAATAATCTAGTTCACATCGCCATGTGATTTAACATCAATAATTCACATCACCATGTGATTAACACCCATAGTTCACATCTCTATGTGACCAACACTCAAAGGGTTTACTAGAGTCAATAATCTAGTTCACATCGCTATGTGATTAACACCCAAAGAGTACTAAGGTGTGATCATGTTTTGATTGTGAGATAATTTTAGTCAACGGGTCTGTCACATTCAGATCCGTAAGTATTTTGCAAATTTCTATGTCTACAATGCTCTGCACGGAGCTACTCTAGCTAATTGCTCCCACTTTCAATATGTATCTAGACCGAGACTTAGAGTCATCTAGATTTAGTGTCAAAACTTGCATCGACGTAACCCTTTACGACGAACCTTTTGTCACTTCCATAATCGAGAAACATATCCTTATTCCACTAAGGATAATTTTGACCGCTGTCCAGTGATCTACTCCTAGATCACTATTGTACTCCCTTGCCAAAATCAGTGTAGGGTATACAATAGATCTGGTACACAGCATGGCATACTTTATAGAACCTATGGCCAAGGCATAGGGAATGACTTTCATTCTCTTTCTATCTTCTGCCGTGGTCGGGCTTTGAGTCTTACTCAATTTCACACCTTGTAACACAGGCAAGAACTCTTTCTTTGACTGTTCTATTTTGAACTACTTCAAAATCTTGTTAAGGTATGTACTCATTGAAAAAACTTATCAAGCGTCTTGATCTATCTCTATAGATCTTGATGCTCAATATGTAAGCAGCTTCACCGAGGTCTATCTTTGAAAAACTTCTTTCAAACACTCCTTTATGCTTTGCAGAATAATTCTACATTATTTCCGATCAACAATATGTCATTCACATATACTTATCAGAAATGCTGTAGTGCTCCCACTCACTTTCTTGTAAATACAGGCTTCACCGCAAGTCTGTATAACACTATATTCTTTGATCAACTTATCAAAGTGTATATTCCAACTCCGAGATGCTTGCACCAGTCCATAGATGGATCGCTGGAGCTTGCATATTTTGTTAGCACCTTTAGGATTGACAAAACCTCCTGGTTGCATCATATACAACTCTTCTTTAATAAATCCATTAAGGAATGCAGTTTTGTTTATCCATTTGCCATATTTCATAAAATGCGGCAATTGCTAACATGATTCGGACAGACTTAAGCATAGATACGAGTGAGAAACTCTCATCGTAGTCAACATCTTGAACTTGTCGAAAACCTTTTGCGACAATTCTAGCTTTGTAGATAGTACACTACTATCAGCGTCCGTCTTCCTCTTGAAGATCCATTTAATCTCAATGGCTCGCCGATCATTGGGCAAGTCAATCAAAGTCCATACTTTGTTCTCATATATGGATCTTATCTCAGATTTCATGGCCTCAAGCCATTTTGCGGAATCTGGGCTCACCATCGCTTCTTCATAGTTCGTAGGTTCGCCATGGTCTAGTAACATGACCTCCAGAAGAGGATTACTGTACCACTCTGGTGCGGATCTTACTCTGCTTTACCTACGAGGTTTGGTAGTAACTTGATCTGAAGTTACATGATCATCATCATTAACTTCCTCACTAATTGGTGTAGGAGTCACAGGAACAGATTTCTGTGATGAACTACTTTCCAATAAGGGAGCAGGTACAGTTACCTCATCAAGTTCTACTTTCCTCCCACTCACATCTTTCGAGAGAAACTCCTTCTCTAGAAAGGATCCATACTAAGCAACGAATGTCTTGCCTTCGGATCTGTGATAGAAGGTGTACCCAACTGTCTCCTTTGGGTATCCTATGAAGATACATTTCTCCGATTTGGGTTTGAGCTTATCAGGATGAAACTTTTTCACATAAGCATCACAACCCCAAACTTTAAGAAACGACAACTTTGGTTTCTTGCCAAACCACAGTTCATAAGGCGTCGTCTCAACGGATTTTGATGGTGCCCTATTTAACGTGAATGTAGCTGTCTCTAATGCATAACCCCAAAACGATAGTGGTAAATTGGTAAGAGACATCATAGATTGCACTATATCCAATAAAGTACGGTTATGACGTTCGGACACACCATTATGCTGTGGTGTTCCAGGTGGCGTGAGTAGTGAAACTATTTCACTTTGTTTTGACTGAAGGCCAAACTCGTAACTCAAATATTTTACCTCTGCGATCATATCGTAGAAACTTTATTTTCTTGTTACGATGATTCTCCACTTCACTCTGAAATTCTTTGAACTTTTCAAATGTTTCAGACTTGTGTTTCATCAAGTAGATATACCTATATCTGCTCAAATCATCTGTGAAGATCAGAAAATAATGATACCTGCTGCGAGCCTCAATATTCATCGGACCACATACATCTGTATGTATGATTTCCAACAAATCTGTTGCTCTCTCCATAGTTCCGGAGAATGGCGTTTTAGTCATCTTGCCCATGAGGCACGGTTCGCAAGCATCAAGTGATTCATAATCAAGTGATTCCAAAATCCCATCAGTATGGAGTTTCTTCATGCGCTTTACACCAATATGACCTAAACGGCAGTGCCACAAATAAGTTGCACTATCATTATTAACTTTGCATCTTTTGGCTTCAATATTATGAATATGTGTATCACTACGATGAGATCCAACAAACCATTTTCGTTGGTGTGTATGACCATAAAAGGTTTTTATTCATGTAAACAGAACAACAATTGTTCTCTAACTTAAATGAATAACCGTATTGCAATAAACATGATCAAATCATATTCATGCTCAACGCAAACACCAAATAACACTTATTTAGTTTCAACACTAATCCCGAAAGTATAGGGAGTGTGCGATGATGATCATATCAATCTTGGAACTACTTCCAACACACATCGTCACCTCGCCTTTTACTAGTCTCTGTTTATTCTGCAACTCCCGTTTTCGAGTTACTACTCTTTAGCAACTGAACCAGTATCAAATACCGAGGGGTTGCTATAAACACTAGTAAAGTACACATCAATAACATGTATATCCAATATACCTTTGTTCACTTTGCCATCCTTCTTATCCACCAAATAGTTGGGGTAGTTCCGCTTCCAGTGACCAGTTCCCTTTGCAGTAGAAGCACTTAGTCTCAGGCTTAGGACCAGACTTAGGCTTCTTCACTTGAGCAGCAACTTGCTTGCCGTTCTTCTTGAAGTTCCCCTTCTTCCCTTTGCCCTTTTCTTGAAACTAGTGGTCTCGTCAACCATCAACACTTGATGTTTTTCTTGATTTCTACCTTCGTCGATTTCAGCATCACGAAGAGCTCGGGAATTACTTTCGTCATCCCTTGCATACTATAGTTCATCACGAAGTTCTACTAACTTGGTGATGGTGACTAGAGAATTCTGTCAATCACTATTTTATCTGGAAGATTAACTCCCACTTGATTCAAGCGATTGTAGTACCCAGACAATCTGAGCACATGCTCACTAGTTGAGCGATTCTCCTCCATCTTTTAGCTATAGAACTTGTTGGAGACTTCATATCTCTCAACTCGGGTATTTGCTTGAAATATTAACTTCAACTCCTGGAACATCTCATATGGTCCATGACGTTCAAAACGTCTTTGAAGTCCCGATTCTAAGCCGTTAAGCATGGTGCACTAAACTATCAAGTAGTCATCATATTGAGCTAGCCAAACGTTCATAACGTCTGCATCTGCTCCTGCAATAGGTCTGTCACCTAGCGGTGCATCAAGGACATAATTTTTCTGTGCAGCAATGAGGATAATCCTCAGATCACGGATCCAATCCGCATCTTTGCTACTAACATCTTTCAACATAATTTTCTCTAGGAACATATCAAAATAAACATAGGGAAGCAACAACGCGAGCTATTGATCTACATCATAATTTGCAAAATACTATCAGGACTAAGTTCATGATAAATTTAAGTTCAATTAATCATATTACTTAAGAACTCCCACTTAGATAGACATCCCTCTAATCATCTAAGTGATTACGTGATCCAAATCAACTAAACCATGTCCGATCATCACGTGAGATGGAGTAGTTTCAATGGTGAACATCACTATGTTGATCATATCTACTATATGATTCACGCTCGACCTTTCGGTCTCTGTGTTCCGAGGCCATATCTGTACATATGCTAGGCTCGTCAAGTTTAACCTGAGTATTCCGCGTGTGCAACTGTTTTGCACCCGTTGTATTTGAACGTAGAGCCTATCACACCCGATTAACACGTGGTGTCTCAGCACGAAGAACTTTCGCAACGGTGCATACTCAGGGAGAACACTTTTATCTTGAAATTTTAGTGAGAGATCATCTTATAATGCTACCGTCAATCAAAGCAAGATAAGATGCATAAAGGATTAACATCACATGCAATCAATATAAGTGATATGATATGGCCATCATCATCTTGTGCTTGTGATCTCCATCTCCGAAGCACCGTGCTTGTGATCTCCATCTCCGAAGCACCGTCATGATCACCATCGTCACCGGCTCGACACCTTGATCTCCATCGTAGTATCGTTGTCGTCTCGCCAACTTATTGCTTTTACGACTATTGCTACCGCTTAGTGATAAAGTAAAACTATTACATGGCGATTGCATCTCATACAATAAAGCGACAACCATATGGCTCCTGCCAGTTGCCGATAACTTGATTACAAAACATGATCATCTCATACAACACATTATATCACATCATGTCTTGACCATATCACATCACAACATGCCCTGCAAAAACAAGTTAGACGTCCTCTACTTTGTTGTTGCAAGTTTTACGTGGCTGCTACGAGCTTAGCAAGAACCGTTCTTACCTACGCATCAAAACCACAACGATAGTTTGTCAAGTTGGTGCTGTTTTAACCTTCGCAAGGACCGGGCGTAGCCACACTCGGTTCAACTAAAGTGAGAGAGACAGACACCCGCCAGTCACCTTTAAGCAACGAGTGCTCCGAACGGTGAAACCAGTCTCGCGTAAGCGTACGCGTAATGTCGGTCCGGGCCGCTTCATCTCACAATACCGCTGAACCAAAGTATGACATGCTGGTAAGCAGTATGACTTATATCGCCCACAACTCACTTGTGTTCTACTCGTGCATAGCATCAACGCATAAAACCAGGCTCTGATACCACTGTTGGGGAACGTAGTAATTTCAAAAAATTTCCTACGCACACGCAAGATCATGGTGATGCATAGCAACGAGAGGGGAGAGTGTTGTCCACGTACCCTCATAGACCGACAGCGGAAGAGTTATCACAACGCGGTTGATGTAGTCGTACGTCTTCACGATCCGACCGATCAAGTACCGAACGCACGGCACCTCCGAAGTTCTACACACGTTCAGCTCGATGACGTCCCTCGAACTCCGATCCAGCCGAGTGTTGAGGGAGAGTTTCGTCAGCACGACGGCGTGGTGACGATGATGATGTTCCACCGACGCAGGGCTTCGCCTAAGCTCCGCGACGGTATTATCGAGGTGTAATCTGGTGGAGGGGGGCACCGCACACGGCTAAAATATCGTATATCAAGTGTGTCCATGGGGTGCCCCCTGCCCCCGTATATAAAGGAGCAAGGGAGGAGGAGGCCGGCCAAGGGAGAGGCGCGCCAAAGGGGGGAGTCCTACTCCCACCGGGAGTAGGACTCCTCCTTTCCTTGTGGGAGTAGGAGAAGGGAAGGGGGAAGGAGAAAGAAGGAAGGGGGCGCCCCCCTCCCTAGTCCAATTCGGACTAGCCCATGGGGAGGGGTGCGGCCACCCTTTGGGGTCTTTCTCTCCTTTCCCGTATGGCCCATTAAGGCCCAATACGAATTCCCGTAACTCTCCGGTACTCCGAAAAATACCCGAATCACTCGGAACCTTTCCGAAGTCCGAATATAGTCGTCCAATATATCGATCTTTACGTCTCGACCATTTCGAGACTCCTCGTCATGTCCCCGATCTCATCCGGGACTCCGAACTCCTTCGGTACATCAAAACTCAATAAAACTGTCATCGTAACGTTAAGCGTGCGGACCCTTTGGGTTCGAGAACTATGTAGACATGACCGAGACACCTCTCCGGTCAATAACCAATAGCGGGACCTGGATGCCCATATTGGCTCCCACATATTCTACGAAGATCTTTATCGGTCAGACCGCATAACAACATACGTTGTTCCCTTTGTCATCGGTATGTTACTTGCCCGAGATTCGATCGTCGGTATCTCGATACCTAGTTCAATCTCGTTACCGGCAAGTCTCTTTACTCGTTCCGTAATACATCATCCCGTAACTAACTCATTAGTCACAATGCTTGCAAGGCTTATAGTGATGTGCATTACCGAGTGGGCCCAGAGATACCTCTCCGACAATCGGAGTGACAAATCCTAATCTCGAAATACGCCAACCCAACAAGTACCTTTGGAGACACCTGTAGAGCACCTTTATAATCACCCAGTTACGTTGTGACGTTTGGTAGCACACAAAGTGTTCCTCCGGTAAACGGGAGTTGCATAATCTCATAGTCATAGGAACATGTATAAGTTATGAAGAAAGCAATAGCAACATACTAAACGATCGGGTGCTAAGCTAACGTAATGGGTCATGTCAATCACGTCATTCTCCTAATGAGGTGATCCCGTTAATCAAATGACAACTCATGTCTATGGCTAGGAAACATAACCATCTTTGATTAACGAGCTAGTTAAGCAGAGGCATACTAGTGACACTCTGTTTGTCTATGTATTCACACATGTATTATGTTTCCGGTTAATACAATTCTAGCATGAATAATAAACATTTATCATGATATAAGGAAATATATATATATATAATACTTTATTATTGCCTCTAGGGCATATTTCCTTCACAGAACGGCTCCCTGGGGGCCCGCAGGACGACCCCTTAGGAGCCCCGAGCGGCACCGGTTCCTCAACAGCTGCGTCGCCAGCGGCCAACAGTGGTCGCCTGCCTGCGCCCACTTCCGGGGAGATCACTGCGCTAGCGGCGGGCAAGGGAGCCACGAAGACAAGGCTCTCGCGAGGTCCTTCGAGGCCGGCCGGGCGTAGTCCCCACTCGTCGAAGGGGGGCATCTGCTTCGCGAACTCCACCTTGTTCGAGCAGCAGTATAGAAGACAACCTTCTCCCGGCAGGCTGGCTGGCGTTGGGTCGCCAGTCAGGAGCTCAAGCACAGTGCGCCGCACCTCAGGGGCGAGAGCCGGCACCTAAAGCCTCATGCGGTCCCCGTTGCCGGAGAAGGTGCACATCGCCCGGGAGTGACGCTGAAGCAGAGCAATACGACACCGGATGAACTCCTTCACCACCATAGGCGCCATCACCCCGAGGCCGTTCAGCCTGGCCAGCCGGAGCCAGACATGAGCAAGCCACTGGTCGGCGAGCCTGGCGTGCTCCCAGCCGGAGCTTGAGGCGGCCGGAATCCGCGGAAGCAACAGCAAGGGATTGCGCATTCCAACATCCACATACACCCATCGCTTTTGGAAACCACCGACGACCGGCGAGAGCTCGAAGTTGATCCCCGAGCCGTCCGTCGCAGCCACAGCCTGGAAAGACACACACCCCGAGCGCTGGCGAGCGTCTATCAGATGCAGGGAGAAGAAATGGTGGAACAAGGCCATGAAAGGGGCAATGCCCACCATGGCCTCGCAGACGAAGGCGAAGACAACAAGAAGGATGATGGATTGGGGATCAAGGTGCAGCGCGTTGATCTGATAATGTGAGAGCACCGCATTGAAGAAGTCAGAGAAGGAAGGGATCAGACCAGCCCAGAGGGCGTGAAGATGAAGGGGAACCTCGATAGCCGTCATGTCTATTTCAGCGCGGGAAGCAGGACAAGCCACCGTCGCCCCCCACTCATTGGAGTCGGCGGCGAGCGCCGGGCGCACCTTACCCATCGCCTCCTAGTTGAGCACCACCGACCGCTCGACAGTGGGTTCGAAGATCGGCGGTGCAGGAGCCGAGGTACATGACTCCTTCTTCCCCTTCTTCTTCTGGCCTGGTGCCATGGCAGAGGGGAGAGCTGGTGTTAGATCGGGCCGAGGGAAAAGATCTGATGTTTGCCAGAAGACGAGGGAGCCGCGGAGCACTCGCCTGTGATGGGGGTGGTGCTGTGTAGGCAACGGTGGCTGCTTAGCCAAGCGGAAATTGAGGCTGCATGGGGAAGTGGAGACGCCCACGTACTATCAATCGCCACGCGTCAATCAAGGCCGCAGGCTATTGGGGCCCACGGCGCTCCGCACTTGACCCTTGGCTTCACCGTGAAGCCAAGTCCGATCGCGCCCTGGGCCCAGGGGCTACTGTTGGCATCCTGGGAACGGGGGTACCCAGACTTGCCTGCCTGCGGCCCAGGGCGTGGCTCCTCCAATGGCCTGGTACGACCCATCTTCATCAACAATCACTCAAGAGCCTCGCAAGGCGGACGACACAAGACCTCCTCAGGGGCGGCCTCCCTAGGCTGGCTCCCGAGGAGCGGAGAGATCTATGCAAGGGGCACCTCGCGAGGTTCGCATGACGTGAGCCATGACGACCAAGGCCAGGCGGGCGCTAGTGGGCACAGAGTACCAGTTGTCTCTTTGGTGCTAAAGAGGCGGGTGCAGGCGAGGAGTCCCGAGGCATCAGGCAAAGGTTTCCATATTGGTGCAACGAGACCAAGACCAGTAGGATGGCAAGACGGAGGTCATCGCGGAGCCCACGACGGTGTCACCACCAGAGCCTTTGGCAGGCGAAGACCACCTTTTGTCAGGATAGCTTGTACTAGTTGTCCCCCATCAAATTGGCCGTGTGGGATCCCTTCCCGCCTAATATTTGGGAAGAGGACCCGGGCCTCTATATATAGGACTAGCCACCACCGTGGGAGGTATCTCATCTTGGACTGGATCCATTCCACCAAGGCCACCATACAAGCTCACCGAGCTCAATAACACCTCTCCTCAGGAGGCTGTTCATCCCTTGTACCTGTTCATCCTTACCCTGCAAGGCAATCCACCACACCACACTGGAGTAGGGTATTACACCGCAACGGTGGCCCGAACCAGTATAAACTCTTGTGTCCCTTGTTCCCCGGGTTCGGCGAGCTAGGCTTTGAGATCGTGGCGAGAGCGTGAGCGAGGGGGAGAGAGATCTTCGTGCGCACCCTAGAGTTCGAACCTCAAGGGTTTTGCTGGAACCCGTAATCCGACAGCTGTAAGGGCCACCTTGATGCCACCAAACCCAGACGACTGAGAACTAGACTTCAAAAGGCACGAAAGGCCCTCTGCTGCAAGTAAGAAAAGGTAAGGGGAGACCGGATCTCCCTGTCGAATACCCCTTGAATGTTTAAATTGCTCTAGCTTTTCACCATTCAGCAACACAGAAAAAGATACTGATTTCACCATCCCCATGACAATATCCACCCGGGCAGATGAAAAACCCATCTTAAGCATGAAGGCCTGGAGATAATCCCACTCCAATCTGTCATATGCCTTCATCATATCAAGTTTCAGTGCACAACAGCTGTTGGTTTTTGACCTGTTCCTCTTCATGAAATGTAAACATTCATATGCACATATAATGTTATCTGAGATTAGCCTGCCAGGGATGAACGCTGACTATTCTTCAGAAATGATGTCAGAGAGTATGAGCTTCAGCTTATTTACTATGACTTTTGAGGCAATTTTGTAAAGCACATTGCAAAGGCTAATTGGTCTAAATTAGGAGAGGTGGGTCGGACTTGTTACCTTAGGAATCAGCACTAAAACAGTTTCATTGATCGCCTCCGCACTCTCCTCTCCCATGATGATCCGGAGAACCACCGCTGTCACCTCCTCGCCGCAAATATCCCAATGGCGTTGATAAAAAAGTGCGGGGAATCCATCCGGGCCAGGTGCCTTTGTTGGGAACATTTGAAAGAGTGCTGACTTTACCTCATTGCTGGTATACGGAGCACACAATGCTTCATTCATGGCCGGCGTTAACCTCGTAGGGACATGCATAAGAACATCCTCCATTCCTGTCACTCCCTCTGTGGTGTATAATGCCTTGTAAAATTCTGTCACCATTGATCTCAACTCCGCCGGGTCATCTGTGAGCACCCCGAGAGAGTTTTGCAAAGCTTTGATCATATTGCGTTTTTGCCTCATGCTAGCTCTCATATGGAAGAAGTTAGTATTTCTATCTCTCGCTGACAGCCACTCGAAGCGCGACCGCTGGCGTCACATGAGCTCCTCTTGATGGTAAAGCTCCACCAGCTTCTCATTAAGCTTCAACTCAATGTGAGTCGGACCCGTACGTGCAGGATCGCTACGAAACAGCTCTAGCTAGCTTTTGGCTTCTTTTATCTGTTTACACACGCTCCCAAAAGTATCTTTGCTCCACACAGAGAGCTCCTTTGATATTGACAGCAACTTGTCCCGAAAATCATCAACACCATAGCCAGGCGCCACCGCGTTCCATCTTGAGATGATCGTGTCCCACCACTCATCATGCGATTCCCACATAACTTCATATCAGAACTGATGATCACCTGTTAGCTTCTATTGTGAGCTATCCGTCTCCAGCAATATAGGGCCATGATCTGAAGACGCGGATGTGATGTGGCTAACTTGCGCTAGCGGGAACCTTGCCCTCCAACTCGGGGTTGCTAGTGCGCGATCAAGGCGAACACGCGTATATGAGCCTCCCCTCACCCTCTTCTCAAAAGTCCAAAATCGGCCCTGATAGCCCAAATCCATCAACATGCAGATATCAACTGTGTCCCTAAAGGCTTGAATTTGTGCATTACTTCGATCTGCAGTCCCTTGATGTTCTTCCGGACGTAGGACTTCATTGAAATCCCCCATGCAAAGCCACGGCAGGTCATTCAAAAGTGATAACCCTTTCATCAGATTCCAAGTCAGGCTCCTCAGATGAGTTTGAGCCTCACCATATACAAAAGTAATTCTCCAAGGATCTTGGCCAGCCTCCTGAATTCTAGCGTCAATGTGATAGACCGACTCCCCTAAAATCTAAACATATGTAGTGTTATTCCAGAAAATACCCATACCTCCACTTCTTCCTTGGCTATCTATAGCATAAGCCTGATCGTAACCTAACGTATTTGCAAAAACTTCAAACCGAGCACCACTTATCTATGTCTCAACAATGCATAACATGCTAGGGGCAAACTTCCTCGTGAATTCACGAAGTTCTCGAACTGCCTCCAGTTTGCCCGCGCCATGGCAGTTCCAACATAGGGCACTCATTGGGCTCGGTGGCGCTCCTCGAAGGAGCCCGCCAAATTCTTTACTGCTGAGTTCGTTCCATCTTTACCATCATCAACCACCTTAGACCTCTTCGGGTCTCGCTGTGGAGGTACAATAGCAAGCTGAAGACCAGAAGAGCTATCGCTGGGCAATGTATCAGAATCAAGATAACTTTTGTTTTTCTCAAGTCTGTCCTGCCTTTTCCTGGTTGACTCCTCGATGTCCATCTCGCACTCCACACTAGATGGATCCACTAGTTGATTGCCACGCCCCGCTCCAAAAGCCTGTGAGCGATCAAAATCCTCCCAACCTCCTGAGCGACCTCCATTAGAGCGGCCACCAGGCCGACCTCCACGGTGCCCGCCGCGGCGTCCTCGACCTTCTCCAGGACCCCTTCCAGGACGCATAAACCAGTCAACCCTGAGCTTCTTAAAAATAGCGCAGAAGGTGGATGAATCCCATTGCCATGTTGTTGGGGAACACAGTAATTTCAAAAAAAATTCCTACGCACACGCAAGATCCATCTAGGTGATGCATAGCAACAAGCGGGGAGAGTGTGTCCATGTACACTCGTAGACCGAAAGCGGAAGCGTTTAGTAACGCGGTTGATGTAGTCGAACGTCTTCACGATCCAACTGATCCAAGTACCGAATGCACGGCACCTCTGCGATCTGCACACATTCAGCTCGGTGACGTCCCTTGTACTCTTGATCCAGCTGAGGCCGAGGGAGAGTTTCATCAGCACGACGGCATGATGACGGTGATGATGAAGTTACCGACGCAGGGCTTCGCCTAAGCACTACAATGATATGACCGAGGTGGAAATCTGTGGATGAGGGCACCGCACACGGCTAAGACAACTGTCAACTTGTGTGTCTATGGGGTGCCCCCCTCCCCCGTATATAAAGGAGTGGAGGAGGGGAGGGCCGACCCTCATAGGGTGCGCCCAAGGGGGGAGTCCTACTCCCAGTAGGAGTAGGTTTCCCCTTCCCTTGTTGGAGTAGGAGAAGAAGGAAGAGGGAGAGAGAGGGAAGGAAAGGGGGGGCCGCCCCCACCCAATTCGGATTGGGCTTGTGGGGGGCACGCCCTCCACCTGGCCGCCTCCTCCTCTCTCCCACGCCCTCCATTGGCTCCCCGGGGGGTTCCGGTAACCCCCCGGTACTCCGGTAAATGCCCGAACTCATCTGAAACCCTTCCGGTGTCCAAACATAGCCTTCCAATATATCGATCTTTATGTCTCGACCATTTTCAGACTCCTCGTCATGTCCGCGATCACACCCAGGACTCCGAACTACCTTCGGTACATCAAAACACAAAAACTCATAATACCAATCGTCATCGAACGTCAAGCGTGCGGACCCTACGAGTTCGAGAACTATGTAGACATGACCGAGACTCACTTCCGGTCAATAACCAATAGCGGAACCTGGATGCTCATATTGGTTCCTACATATTCTACGAAGATCTTTTATCGGTCAAACCGCATAACAACGTACATTCTTCCCTTTGTCATCGGTATGTTACTTGCCCGAGATTCGATCATCGGTATCATCATACCTAGTTCAATCTCGTTACCGGCAAGTCTCTTTACTCGTTCCGTAACGCATCATCCCGTAACTAACTCATTAGTCACATTGCTTGCAAGGCTTATACTGATTTGGATTACCGAGAGGGCCCAGAGATACCTCTCCGACAATCGGAGTGACAAATCCTAATCTCGATCTACGCCAACTCAACGAACGCCATCGGAGACACCTGTAGAGCATCTTTATAATCACCCAATTACGTTGTGACGTTTGATAGCACACTAAGTGTTCCTCTGGTATTCGGGAGTTGCATAATCTCATAGTCATAGGAACATGTATAAGTCATTAAGAAAGCAATAGTAATAAACTAAACGATCATAGTGCTAAGCTAACGAATGGGTCAAGTCAATCACATCATTCTCTAATGATGTGATCCCGTTCATCAAATGACAACTCATGTCTATGGCTAGGAAACTTAACCATCTTTGATTAACGAGCTAGTCAAGTAGAGGCATACTAGTGACACTCTGTTTGTCTATATATTCACACATGTACTAAGTTTCCGGTTAATACAATTCTAGCATGAATAATAAACATTTATCATGATATAAGGAAATATAAATAACAACTTTATTATTGCCTCTAGGGCATATTTCCTTCAGTCTCCCACTTGCACTAGAGTCAATAATCTAGTTCGCATCGTCATGTGATTTAACACCAATAGTTCACATCTTTATGTGATTAGTTCACATCTCCATGTGACTAACACCCAAAGGGTTTACTAGAGTCAATAATCTAGTTCACATTGCTATGTGATTAACACCCAAAGAGTGATCATGTTTTGCTTGTGAGAGAAGTTTAGTCAACGGGTCGGCCACATTCAGAGCCGTATGTATTTTGCAAATTTTCTATGTCTACAATGCTCTGCACGGAGCTACTCTAGCTAATCGCTCCCACTTTCAATATGTATCCAGATTGTGACTTAGAGTCATCCATATCAGTGTCAAAGCTTGCATCGACGTAACTCTTTACGACGAACTTTTTGTCACTTCCATAACCAAGAAACATGTCCTTATTCCACTAAGGATAATTTTGACCGCTGTCCAGTGATCCACTCCTGGATCACTATTGTACCCTCTTGCCAAACTTATGGTGAGGTACACAACAGGTCTGGTACACAGCATAGCATACTTTGTAGAACCTATGACTGAGGCATAGGGAATGACTTTCCATTCTCTTTCTATTTTCTGTCGTGGTCGGGTTTTGAGTCTTTACTCAACTTCACACCTTACAACTCAGGCAAGAACTCCTTCTTTGACTGATCCATTTTGAACTACTTCAAAATCTTGTCAAGGTATGTACTCATTGAAAAATCTTATCAAGCGTCTTGATCTATCTCTATAGATCTTGATGCCCAATATATAAGCAGCTTCACCAAGGTCTTTCATTGAAAAATTCTTATTCAAGTATCCTTTTATGCTATTCAGAAATTCAGTATCATTTTCGATCAACAATATGTCATCCACATATAATATCAGAAACGCTACAGAGCTCCCACTCAATTTCTTATAAATACAAGCTTCTCCAAAAGTCTGTATAAAACCATATGCTTTGATCACACTATCAAAGCGTATATTCCAACTCCGAGAAGCTTGCACCAGTCCATAAATGGATCGCTGGAGCTTGCACAGTTTGTTAGCACCTTTTGGATCGACAAAACCTTCTGGTTGCATCATCTACAACTCTTCTTTCAGATATCCATTAAGGAATGCAGTTTTGACATCCATTTTCCAAATTTCATAATCATAAAATGTGGCAATTGCTAACATGATTTGGACAGACTTAAGCATCACTACGGGTGAGAAAGTCTCATCGTAGTCAACTCCTTGAACTTGTCGAAAACCTTTCGCAACAAGTCGAGCTATGTAGACAGTAATATTACTGTCAGCGTCAGTCTTCTTCTTGAAGATCCATTTATTCTCTATGGCTTGCCGATCAACGGGCAAGTCAAGCAAAGTCCACACTTTGTTCTCATACATGGATCCCATCTCAGATTTCATGGCCCCAAGCCATTTTGCGGAATCTGGGCTCATCATCGCTTCCTCATAGTTCGTAGGTTCATCATGGTCGAGTAACATGACTTCCAGAACAGGATTACCATACCACTCTGGTGCGGATCTTACTTTGGTTGACCTACGAGGTTCGGTAGTAACTTGATCAGAAGTTTCATAATCATCATCATTAGCTTCCTCACTTACTGGTGTAGGAATCACTGGAACTGATTTCTGTGATGAACTCTTTCCAATAAGGGAGCGGGCACATTTACCTCATCAAGTTCTACTTTCCTCCCACTCACTTCTTTCGAGAGAAACTCCTTCTCTAGAAAGGATCCATTTTTAGCAACGAATATCTTGCCTTCGGATCTATGATAGAAGGTGTACCCAACAGTCTCCTTTGGGTATCCTATGAAGACACATTTCTCCGATTTGGGTTCGAGCTTATCAGGTTGAAGTTTTTTCACATAAGCATCGCAGCCCCAAACTTTAAGAAACGACAGCTTAGGTTTCTTGCTAAACCACAGTTCATATGGTGTTGTCTCAACGGATTTAGATGGTGCCCTATTTAACATGAATGCAGCTGTCTCTAATGCATAACCCCAAAACGATAGTGGTAAATCAGTAAGAGACATCATAGATCGCACCATATCTAATAAAGTACGGTTATGACGTTCGGACACACCATTACGCTGTGGTGTTCCAGGTGGCGTGAGTTGCGAAACTATTCCACATTGTTTCAAATGAAGACCAAACTCGTAACTCAAATATTCGTCTCCGTGATCAGATCGCAGAAACTTTATTTTCTTGTTACGATGATTTTCCACTTCACTCTGAAATTCTTTGAACTTTTCAAATGTTTCGGACTTATGTTTCATCAAGTAGAAATACCCATATCTGCTCAAATCATCAGTATGTATTATTTCCAATAAGTCAGTTGCTCGCTCCATTGTTCCGGAGAACGGAGTCTTAGTCATCTTGCCCATGAGGCATGGTTTGCAAGCATCAAGTGATTCCGAAAGCCCATCAGCATGGAGTTTCTTCATGCGCTTTACACCAATATGACCTAAACGGCAGTGCCACAAATATGTTGCACTATCATTATCAACTTTGCATCTTTTGGCATCAATATTATGAATATGTGTATCACTACGATCGAGATTCAATAAACCATTCACCTTGGGTGTATGACCACAGAAGGTTTTATTCATGTAAACAGAATAACAATTATTCTTTGACTTAAATGAATAACCGTATTGCAATAAACATGATCCAATCATATTATGCTCAACGCAAACACCAAATAACATTTATTTTAGGTTCAACACTAATCCCAGAGGTAAAGGGAGTGTGTGATGGTGATCTTATCAACCTTGGAATCACTTCCAACACACATCGTCGCCTTGCCCTCAACTAGTCTTTGTTCATTTTGTAACTCCTGTTTCGAGTTACTAATCATAGCAACTGAACCAGTATCAAATACCTAGGGGCTACTATGAACACTAGCAAAGTACACATCAATAACATGTATATCATATATACTTTTATTCACTTTGCCATCCTTCTTATCCGCCAAGTAAATGGGGCAGTTCCGCTTCCAGTGACCATTTCCTTCGCAGTAGAAGCACTCAGTTTCAGGCTTGGGTCTAGCTTTGGGCTTCTTCATGGGAGTGGCAACTTTCTTGCCATTCTTCTTGAAGTTCCCTTTCTTTCCCTTGCCCTTTTACTTGAAACTAGTGGTCTTGCCAACCATCAACATTTGATGCTTTTCTTGATTTCTACCTTCATCGATTTCAGCATCACGAAGAGCTCGGGAATCGTTTTCATCATCCCTTGCATATTATAGTTCATCACGAAGTTCCAGTAACTTGGTGATAGTGACTAGAGAACTCTGTCAATCACTATTTTATCTGGAAGATTAACTCCCACTTGATTCAAGCGATTATAGTCCATCACGAAGTTCCAGTAACTTGGTGATAGTGACTAGAGAACTCTGTCAATCACTATTTTATTTGGAAGATTAACTCCCACTTGAGCTATTCTCCTCCATCTTGTAGGCAAAGTACTTGTCAGAGGTCTCATACCTCTTGACTTGGGCATGAGTCTGAAATACCAATTTCAGCTCTTGGAACATCTTATATGCTTCGTGGCGTTCAAAACGTTTTTGAAGTCCCGGTTCTAAGCCGTAAAGCATGGTGCACTAAACTATCAAGTAGTTATCATACCGAGCTTGCTAAACATTCATAACGTCTGCATCTGCTCTTGCAATAGGTCCGTCACCTAGCGGTGCATCAAGGACATAATTCTTCTGTGCAGCAATGAGGATAATCCTCAGATCATGGACCTAGTCCGCATCATTGCTATTATCATATTGCAACATAGTTTTTCTCTAGGAACATATCAAAAATAAATGGGGAGCTACATCGCGAGCTATTGATCTACAACATAGTTATGCAAAATACTATCAAGACTAAGTTCATAATAAATTAAAGTTCAATTAATCATATTACTTAAGAACTCTCACTTAGATAGACATCCCTCTAATCATATAAGTGATCACGTGATCCATATCAACTAAACCATGTACGATCATCATGTGAGATGGAGTAGTTTTCAATGATGAACATCACTATGTTGATCATATCTACTATATGATTCACGCTCGACCTTTCGGTCTCAGTGTTCCGAGGCCATATCTGTATATGCTAGGCTCGTCAAGTTTAACCCGAGTATTCTGCGTGTGCAAAACTGGCTTGCACCCGCTGTATGTGAACGTAGAGCTTATCACACTCGATCTGTTGGGGAACGTAGCAATAATTCAAAATTTTCCTACGTGTCACCAAGATCAATCTAGGAGATGCTAGCAACGAGAAAGAGGGAGTGCATCTTCATACCCTTGAAGATCGCTAAGCGGAAGCGTTACAAGAACGCGGTTGATGGAGTCATACTCGCGGCGATTCAAATCGCGGAAGATCCGATCTAGCGCCGAACGGACGGCGCCTCCGCGTTCAACACACGTACAGCCCGGGAACGTCTCCTCCTTCTTGATCCAGCAAGGGGAGAGGAGAAGTTGAGGGAGAACTCCAGCAGCACAACGGCGTGGTGGCGATGGAGCTCGTGGTTCTCCGGTAGAGCTTCGCTAAGCACTACGGAGGAGGAGGAGGAGTTGGAGGAGGAGGAGTTGGAGGAGGAGAGGGCTGCGCCAGGCCAGGGGTCCGGCTGCCCTCTCTCTCCCTCACTATATATAGGGGGAAGGGGGGTGGAGGAGGCGCCCTAGGGTTCCCTAGGGGAGGGGCGGCGGCCACAGGGGAAACCCTAGATGGGTTTGGGCGCCCCCACCCCTGGGAAACTTGCCCCCCAATCCGGGAGGGGTGGATGCCCTAGGGGAGGCACCCCCACCTCTCCACGTTATGTGAGAGGGGTTGGGAGGGGCGCACAGCCCCTTAGTGGGCTGGTGTGCCCCCTCCCCTTGGCCCATAAGGCCCCCCAACGCTTGCTGGGGCCTCCGAAACACCTTTCGGTCACGCTGGTCGTCACCCGATACTCCCAGAACAATTCCGGACTGCAATACCCTTCGTCCAATATATCGATCTTCACCTCCGGACCACTCCGGAGTTCCTCGTCACGTCCGGGACTCCGAACAACCTTCGGTTACCACATACTATTTCCCATAACAATTCTAGCATCACCGAACCTTAAGTGTGTAGACCCTACGGGTTCGGGAACCATGCAGACATGACCGAGACACCTCTTCGGCCAATAACCAATAGCGGGATCTGGATACCCATATTGGCTCCCACATGTTCCACGATGATCTCATTGGATGAACCACGATGTCGGGGATTCAATCAATCCCGTATTCAATTCCCTTTGTCTATCGGTATGTTACTTGCCCGAGATTCGATCGTCGGTATCCCAATACCTCGTTCAATCTCGTTACCGGCAAATCTCTTTACTCATTCCGTAACACATGATCCCGTGGCTAACTCATTAGTCAGATTGAGCTCATTATGATGATGCATTACCGAGTGGGCCCAAAGATACCTCTCTGTCATACGGAGTGACAAATCCCAGTCTCGATTCGTGCCAACCCAACAGACACTTTCGGAGATACCTGTAGTGCACCTTTATAGCCACCCAGTTACGTTGTGACGTTTGGTACACCGAAAGCATTCCTACGGTATCCGGGAGTTGCACAATCTCATGGTCTAAGGAAACGATACTTGACATTTGAAAAGCTCTTAGCAAACGAACTACACGATCTTGTGCTATGCTTAGGATTGGGTCTTGTCCATCACGTCATTCTCCTAATGATGTGATCCTGTTATCAATGACATCCAATGTCCATGTTCAGGAAACCATAACCATCTATTGATCAACGAGCTAGTCAACTAGAGGCTTACTAGGGACATGTTGTGGTCTATGTATTCACACATGTATTACGGTTTCCAGTTAATACAATTATAGCATGAACAATAGACAATTATCATGAACAAGGAAATACAATAATAACCATTTTATTATTGCCTCTAGGGCATATTTCCAACAGTCTCCCACTTGCACTAGAGTCAATAATCTAGTTCACATCACTATGTGATTGTAATGAATCCAACACCCATGGGGTTTGTTCATATCTCGCTTGTGAGAGAGGTTATTAGTCAACGGGTCTGAACCTTTCAGATCCGTGTGTGCTTTACAAATCTCTATGTCATCTTGTAGATGCAGCTACCACGCGCTACTTGGAGCTATTCCAAATAACTGCTCTACTATACGAATCCGGTTTACTACTCAGAGTCATCCGGATTAGTGTCAAAGTTTGCATCGACGTAACCCTTTACGACGAACTCTTTTACCACCTCCATAATCGAGAAAATTCCTTAGTCCACTAGTTACTAAGGATAAGTTCGACCGCTGTCATGTGATCCATTCCTGGATCACTCTTGTACCCCTTGACTAACTCATGGCAAGGCACACTTCAGGTGCGGTACACAGCATAGCATACTGTAGAGCCTACGTCTAAAGCATAGGGGACGACCTTCGTCCTTTCTCTCTCTTCTGCCGTGGTCAGGTCTTGAGTCTTACTCAATACTCACACCTTGTAACACAGCCAAGAACTCCTTCTTTGCTGATCTATTTTGAACTCCTTCAAAATCTTGTCACGGTATGTATTCATTTGAAAGTACTATTAAGCGTTTTTGATCTATCCTTATAGATCTTGATGCTCAATGTTCAAGTAGCTTAATCCAGGTTTTCCATTGAAAAACACTTTTCAAATAACCCTGTATGCTTTCCAGAAATTCTACATCATTTCTGATCAACAATATGTTAACAACATATACTCATCAAAAATTCTATAGTGCTCCCACTCACTTCTTTGGAAATACAAGTTTCTCATAAACTTTGTAAAAACCCAAAATCTTTGATCATCTCATCAAAGCGTACATTCCAACTCCGAGATGCTTACTCCAGTCCTTAGAAGGATTGCTGGAGCTTTGCATACTTGTTAGCATCTTTCAGGATTGACAAAACCTTCTGGTTGTATCACATACAACCTTTCCTCAAGAAAATCGTCGAGGAAACAATGTTTTTGACATCCTATCTGCAAGATTTCATAAATAATGCAGTAACTGCTAATATAATTCCAACAGACTCTTAGCATCGCTACGAGTGAGAAAATCTCATCGTAGTCAACTCCTTGAACTTGTCGGAAAACATCTTAACGACAAGTCGAGCTTTCTTAATGGTGACACTTACCATCATTGTCCGTCTTCCTTTTAAAATCCATCTGCACCCAACAGCCTTACGACCATCAAGTAGTTCTTCCAAAGTCTATACTTTGTTTTTATACATGGATCCTCTCTCGGATTTTATGGCCTCGAGCCATTCGTCGGAATCCGGGCCCACCATCGCTTCTCCATAGCTCGTAGGTTCATTGTTGTCTAGCAACATGACTTCCAAGACAGGATTACGTACCACTCTGAAGTAGTACGCATCCTTGTCGACCTACGAGGTTTGGTAGTGACTTGATCCGAAGTTTCATGATCACTATCATAAGCTTCCACTTCAATTGGTGTAGGTGCCACAGGAACAACTTCCTGTGCCCTGCTACACACTAGTTGAAGTGACGGTTCAATAACCTCATCAAGTCTCCACCATCCTCCCACTCAATTCTTTCGAGAGAAACTTTTCCTCGAGAAAGGACCCGTTTCTAGAAACAATCACTTTTGCTTCCGGATCTGAAATAGGAGGTATACCCAACTGTTTTGGGTATTCTATGAAGATGCATTTATCCGCTTTGGGTTCGAGCTTATCAGCCTGAAACTTTTTCACATAAGCGTCGCAGCCCCAAACTTTTAAGAAACGACAGCTTAGGTTTCTCTAAACCATAGTTCATACGGTGTCGTCTCAACGGAATTGCGTGGTGCCCTATTTAAAGTGAATGCGGTTGTCTCTAATGCCTAACCCATAAACGATAGTGGTAATTCGATAAGAGACATCATGGTATGCACCATATCCAATAGGGTGCAGTTATGATGTTCGGACACACCATCACACTATGGTGTTCCAGGCGGTATTAGTTGTGAAACAATTTCCACAATGTCTTAATTGTGTGCCAAACTCGTAACTCAGATATTCATCTCTATGATCATATCATAGACATTTTATCCTCTTGTCACGACGATCTTCAACTTCACTCTGAAATTACTTGAACCTTTCAATAATTCAGACTTGTGTTTCATCAAGTAAATATACTCAGCATCTACTCAAATCATCTGTGAAGTAAGAACATAACGATATCCACTGCGTGCCTCAGCACTCATTGGACTGCACACATCAAAATGTATTACTTCCAACAAGTTGCTTTCTTGTTCCATCTTACTGAAAACGAGGCCTTTCAGTCATCTTGCCCATGTGGTATGATTTGCATGTCTCAAGTGATTCAAAATCAAGTGAGTCCAAACGATCCATCTGTATGGAGTTTCTTCATGCATATCTACCAATAGACATGGTTCGCATGTCTCAATCTTTTCAAAAACGAGTGAGTCCAAAGATCCATCAACATGGAGCTTCTTCATGCGTTTTATACCAATATGACTCAAATGGCAGTGCCACAAGTATGTGGTACTATCATTACTATTTTATATCTTTTGGCATGAACATGTGTATCACTACGATCGAGATTCAATAAACCATTCATTTTAGGTGCAAGACCATTGAAGGTATTATTCAAATAAACAGAGTAACCATTATTCTCCTTAAATGAATAACCGTATTGCGATAAACATAATCCAATCATGTCTATGCTCAACGCAAACACCAAATAACAATTATTTAGGTTTAACACCAATCTCGATGGTAGAGGGAGCGTGCGATGCTTGATCACATCAACCTTGGAAACACTTCCAACACATATCGTCATCTCACCTTTAGCTAGTCTCCGTTTATTCCGTAGCCTTTTATTTCGAGTTACCAACACTTAGCAACCGAACCGGTATCTAATACCCTGGTGCTACTAGGAGTACTAGTAAAGTACACATTAATATAATGTATATCCAATATACTTCTGTCGACCTTGCCTGCCTTCTCATCTACCAAGTATCTAGGGTAGTTCTGCTTCAGTGACCGTTCCCCTCATTACAGAAGCACTTAGTCTCGGGTTTGGGTTCAACCTTGGGTTTCTTCACTAGAGCAGCAACTGATTTGCCGTTTCATGAAGTATCCCTTCTTTCCCTTGCCCTTCTTGAAACTAGTGGTTTTACTAACCATCAACAATTGATGCTCCTACTTGATTTCTACTTTCGCGGTGTCAAACATCGCGAGTTGCTCAAGGATCATCATGTCTATCCCTGATATGTTATAGTTCATCACGAAGCTCTAATAGCTTGGTGGCAGTGACTATGGAGAACCATCACTATCTCATCTGGAAGATTAACTCCCACTCGATTCAAGCGATTGTAGTACTCAGACAATCTGAGCACATGCTCAACGATTGAGCTTTTCTCCCTTAGTTTGCAGGCTTAAGAAACTTGTCAGAGGTCTCATACCTCTTGACGTGGGCACTAGTCTGAAATCCCAATTTCAGTCTTTGGAACATCTCATATGTTCTGCGACGTTTCAAAAACGTCTTTGGTGCCACAATTTTAAACCGTTAGCATTACGCACTGAACTATCACGTAGTCATCAAAACGTGTATGTCAGATGTTTCGCAACATCTACAGACGACGCTCGAGGTTCAGCACACCGAGCGGTGCATTAAGGACATAAGCCTTCTGCGCAGCAATGAGGACAATCCTCAGTTTACGGACCCAGTCCGCATAATTGCTACTATCAACTTTCAACTAAATTTTCTCTAGGAACATATCTTAAACAGTAGAACTAAAGCGTAAGCTATGACATAATTTGCAAAGACCTTTTGACTATGTTCATGATAATTAAGTTCATCTGATTATTTAATGAACTCCCACTTAGATAGACATCCCTCTAGTCATCTAAGTGATACATGATCCGAATCGACTAGACCGTGTCTGATCATCACGTGAGACGGACTAGTAATCAACGGTGAACATCTCCATGTTGATCGTATCTACTATACGACTCATGTTCGACCTTTCGGTCTCTTGTGTTCCGAGGCCATGTCTGTACATGCTAGGCTCGTCAAGTCAACCTAAGTGTTTCGCATGTGTAAATCTGGCTTACACCCGTTGTATGCGAACGTTAGAATCTATCACACCCGATCATCACGTGGTGCTTCGAAACAACGAACCTTCGCAACGGTGCACAGTTAGGGGGAACACATCTCTTGAAATTTTAGTGAGGGATCATCTTATTTATGCTACCGTCGTTCTAAGCAAATAAGATGTAAACATGACAAACATCACATGCAAATCATAAAGTGACATGATATGGCCAATATCATCTTGCGCCTTTTGATCTCCATCTTCGAGGCGCGGCATGATCACCTTCGTCACCGGCATGACACCATGATCTCCATCATCATGATCTCCATCATCGTGTCTTCATGAAGTTGTCTCGCCAACTATTACTTCTACTACTATGGCTAACGGTTAGCAATAAAGTAAAGTAATTACATGGCGTTTTCATTGACACGCAGGTCATACAATAAATTAAGACAACTCCTATGGCTCCTGCCGGTTGTCATACTCATCGACATGCAAGTCGTGATTCCTATTACAAGAACATGATCAATCTCATACATCACATATATATAATTCATCACATCCTTTTGGCCATATCACATCACATAGCATACCCTGCAAAAACAAGTTAGACGTCCTCTAATTGTTGTTGCATGTTTTACGTGGCTGCTATGGGTTTCTAGCAAGAACGTTTCTTACCTACGCAAAAGCCACAACGGTGATATGCCAATTGCTATTTACCCTTCATAAGGACCCTCTTCATCGAATCCGATCCGACTAAAGTGGGAGAGACAGACACCCGCTAGCCACCTTATGCATCAAGTGCATGTCAGTCGGTGGAACCTGTCTCACGTAAGAGTACGTGTAAGGTCGGTCCGGGCCGCTTCATCCCACAATGCCGCCGAATCAAGATAAGACTAGTAACGGCAAGCAAATTGAACAAATCATCGCCCACAACTACTTTGTGTTCTACTCGTGCATAGAATCTACGCATAGACCTAGCTCATGATGCCACTGTTGGGGAACGTAGCAATAATTCAAAATTTTCCTACGTGTCACCAAGATCAATCTAGGAGATGCTAGCAACGAGAGAGAGGGAGTGCATCTTCATACCCTTGAAGATCGCTAAGCGGAAGCGTTACAAGAACGCGGTTGATGGAGTCGTACTCGCGGCGATTCAAATCGCGGAAGATCCGATCTAGCGCCGAACGGACGGCGCCTCCGCGTTCAACACACGTACAGCCCGGGGACGTCTCCTCCTTCTTGATCCAGCAAGGGGAGAGGAGAAGTTGAGGGAGAACTCCAGCAGCACGACGGCGTGGTGGCGATGGAGCTCGTGGTTCTCCGGCAGAGCTTCGCTAAGCACTACGGAGGAGGAGGAGGAGTTGGAGGAGGAGAGGGCTGCGCCAGGCCAGGGGTGCGGCTGCCCTCTCTCTCCCTCACTATATATAGGGGGAAGGCGGGTGGAGGAGGCGCCCTAGGGTTCCCTAGGGGAGGGGCGGCGGCCACAGGGGAAACCCTAGATGGGTTTGGGCGCCCCCACCCCTGGGAAACTTGCCCCCCAAGCCGGGAGGGGTGGCTGCCCTAGGGGAGGCGCCCCCACCTCTCCACGTTACGTGAGAGGGGTTGGGAGGGGCGCACAGCCCCTTAGTGGGCTGGTGTGCCCCCTCCCCTTGGCCCATAAGGCCCCCAACGCTTGCCGGGGCCTCCGAAACACCTTTCGGTCACGCTGGTCGTCACCCGGTACTCCCAGAACAATTCCAGACTCCAATACCCTTCGTCCAATATATCGATCTTCACCTCCGGACCACTCCGGAGTTCCTCGTCACGTCCGGGATCTCATCCGGGACTCCGAACAACCTTCGGTAACCACATACTATTTCCCATAACAACTCTAGCGTCACCGAACCTTAAGTGTGTAGACCCTACGGGTTCGGGAACCATGCAGACATGACCGAGACACCTCTCCGGCCAATAACCAATAGCGGGATCTGGATACCCATATTGGCTCCCACATGTTCCACGATGATCTCATCGGATGAACCACGATGTCGGGGATTCAATCAATCCCGTATACAATTCCCTTTGTCTATCGGTATGTTACTTGCCCGAGATTCGATCGTCGGTATCCCAATACCTCGTTCAATCTCGTTACCGGCAAGTCTCTTTACTCGTTCCGTAACGCATGATCCCGTGGCTAACTCATTAGTCACATTGAGCTCATTATGATGATGCATTACCGAGTGGGCCCAGAGATACCTCTCCGTCATACGGAGTGACAAATCCCAGTCTCGATTCGTGCCAACCCAACAGACACTTTCGGAGATACCTGTAGTGCACCTTTATAGCCACCCAGTTACGTTGTGACGTTTGGTACACCCAAAGCATTCCTACGGTATCCGGGAGTTGCACAATCTCATGGTCTAAGGAAACGATACTTGACATTTGAAAAGCTCTTAGCAAACGAACTACACGATCTTGTGCTATGCTTAGGATTGGGTCTTGTCCATCACATCATTCTCCTAATGATGTGATCCCGTTGTCAATGACATCCAATGTCCATGGTCAGGAAACCATAACCATCTATTGATCAACGAGCTAGTCAACTAGAGGCTTACTAGGGACATGTTGTGGTCTATGTATTCACACATGTATTACGGTTTCCAGTTAATACAATTATAGCATGAACAATAGACAATTATCATGAACAAGGAAATACAATAATAACCATTTTATTATTGCCTCTAGGGCATATTTGCAACACAATCATCACGTGGTGTCTCGGCACGACGAACTTTCGCAATGGTGCATACTCAGGGAGAACACTTGTACCTTGAAATTTAGTGAGCGATCATCTTATAATGCTACCGCTGTACTAAGAAAAATAAGATGCATAAAGGATAAACATCACATGCAATCAATATAAGTGATATGATATGGCCATCATCATCTTGTGCCTTTGATCTCCATCTCCAAAGCACCGTCATGATCACCATCATCACCGGCTTGACACCTTGATCTCCATCGAAGCATCATTGTCGTCTCGCCAACTATTGCTTCTACGACTATCGCTACCGCCTAGTGATAAAATAAAGCAATTACATGGCGATTGCATTTCATACAATAAAGCAACAACCATATGGCTCCTGCCAGTTGCCGATAACTTTGTTACAAATCATGATCATCTCATACAACAATTTATATAATCACGTCTTGACCATATCACATCACAACATGCCCTGCAAAAACAAGTTAGACGTCCTCTACTTTGTTGTTCAAGTTTTACGTGGCTGCTACGGGCTTAGCAAGAACCGTTCTTACCTACGCATCAAAATCACAACAATTTTTCGTCAAGTTTGCTGTTTTAACCTTCAACAAGGACCGGGCGTAGTCACACTCGATTCAACTAAAGTTGGAGAAACAGACACCCACTAGCCACCTGTGTGCGAAGCACGTCGGTAGAACCAGTCTCGCGTAAGCGTACGCGTAATGTTGGTCTGAGCTGCTTCATCCAACAATACCGCTGAATCAAAGTATGACATTCTGGTAAGTAATATGACTATTATCGCCCACAACTCTTTGTGTTCTACTCGTGCATATATCATCTACGCATAGACCTGGCTCGGATGCCACTATTGGGGAACGCAGTAATTTCGAAAAAAATCCTACGCACACGCAAGATCCATCTAGGTGATGCATAGCAGCGAGCGGGGAGAGTGTATCCATGTACCCTCGTAGACCGAAAGCGGAAGCGTGTAGTAACGCGGTTGATGTAGTCGAACGTCTTTGCGAACCAACTGATCCAAGTACCGAACGCACGGCACCTCTACGATCTGCACACGTTCAGCTCGGTGACGTCCCTCGTACTCTTGATCCAGCTGAGGCCGAGGGAGAGTTTCGTCAGCACGACGGCATGATGACGGTGATGATGAAGTTACCGACGCAGGGCTTCGCCTAAGCACTACAACGATATGACCGAGGTGGAAATCTGTGGATGAGGGCACCGCACACGGCTAAGACAACTGTCAACTTGTGTGTCCATGGGGTGCCCCCTCCCCCGTATATAAAGGAGTGGAGGAGGGGAGGGCCGACCCTCATAGGGCGCGCCCTAGGGGGGAGTCCTAGTCCCAGTAGGAGTAGGTTTCCCCTTCCCTTGTTGGAGTAGGAGAAGAAGGAAGAGGGAGAGAGAGGGAAGGAAAGGGGGGCCGGCCCCCACCCAATTCGGATTGGGCTTGGGGGGGGGGGGCGCCCTCCACCTGGCCGCCTCCTCCTCTCTCCCACTAAGGCCCAATAAGGCCCATTGACTCCCCGGGGGGTTCCGGTAACCCCCGGTATTCCGGTAAATGCCCGAACTCATCCGGAACCCTTCCGGTGTCCAAACATAGCCTTCCAATATATCGATCTTTATGTCTCGAGCATTTAGAGACTCCTCGTCATGTCCGTGATCACATCCGGGACTTCGACCTACCTTCGGTACATCAAAACACATAAACTCATAATACTGATCGTCATCGAACGTTAAGCATGCGGACCCTACGGGTTTGAGAACTATGTAGACATGACCGAGACTCACTTCCGGTCAATAACCAATAGCGGAACCTGGATGCTCATATTGGTTCCTACATATTCTACGAAGATCTTTTATCGGTCAAACCGCATAACAACGTACATTCTTCCCTTTGTCATCGGTATGTTACTTGCCCGAGATTCGATCATCGGTATCATCATACCTAGTTCAATCTCGTTACCGGCAAGTCTCTTTACTCGTTCCGTAACGCATCATCCGGTAACTAACTCATTAGTCACATTGCTTGCAAGGCTTATACTGATTTGCATTACCGAGAGGGCCCAGAGATACCTCTCCGACAATCGGAGTGACAAATCCTAATCTTGATCTACGCCAACTCAACGAACGCCATCGGAGACACCTGTAGAGCATCTTTATAATCACCCAGTTACGTTGTGACATTTGATAGCACACTAAGTGTTCCTCTGGTATTCGGGAGTTGCATAATCTCATAGTCATAGGAACATGTATAAGTCATGAAGAAAGCAATAGCAATAAACTAAACGATCATAGTGCTAAGCTAACGAATGGGTCAAGTCAATCACATCATTCTCTAATGATGTGATCCCGTTCATCAAATGACAACTCATGTCTATGGCTAGGAAACTTAACCATCTTTGATTAACGAGCTAGTCAAGTAGAGGCATACTAGTGACACTCTGTTTGTCTATATATTCACACATGTACTAAGTTTCCGGTTAATACAATTCTAGCATGAATAATAAACATTTATCATGATATAAGGAAATATAAATAACAACTGTGGTAGAAGCGAGGGCGAGGAAAATATCGGGGAGTTCCCGGTTACGGTGGGTGGTCGGGGGCCGAGCGATGCGCGTTTCTCTCATACGTACGCACGCGTGTGCGAGGCGTTGGGCTCTAACTGAACCCGAGCGAGGTGTTGGGCTCTAACTGAACCTGAGCAATTGCACTACATGCTACGCGTTACTGAACCCGAGCGATCGATCGATCACTTGCTGTTAACTGAACCCGAGTGATTACTTCGCTACTGCTCCTAACTGAAGCCGATCGAACACTGCTGCCTCCTTCCCTGGATGAACAGTTAGCGTTGTTGAGGGGGTTTGGATGAACAGTTCCCGGTGGGGGGTTGGATGAACAGGACCCCGTGCTAGTAGAGGTCGTTGCCACTGGATAAACAGTACCCCGATCGATCGAGCCGGTTGATGAACAGGACCCCGTGGAGGGCTGGATGATAGGACCCCGTGGAGGTCTGGTTGAACAGTAGCCGGTGGAGGGCTGGTTGAACAGTAGCCGGTGGAGGGCTGGATGAACAGTAGCCCGTGGAGGGGTGGTTGAACAGGACCCCCGTGGAGAGGGCTGGTTGAACAGTAGCCGGTGGAGGTTGGATGAACAGGAGCCCGTGGATGAACAGTCGCAGGTGGAGGATGGAGGAGGTCGACGGTGGATGAACAGTAGCCCGTGGAGGCAGTCGACGGTGGAGATGAATAGTATCCCGTGGAGTCCCATTTTGCGGTACGCCACACCCCTCCCATGAACAGGACCCCCCGTTTCGACTGTAGCACTCCAACACAAGTCCGTTTCCTCCGTTTTGCGGTACGCCACACCCCTCCCGATCAACAGGACCCCGTTTCCACCATAGGAGGTCCGTTTCCTCCATTTTGTGGTACGCCAGACCCCTCCCGATGAACAGGATCTTGTTTCCACCGTGGTCGGTCGAACACAAGGCCGTTTCCTCCGTTCTGCGGTACGCCAGGCCTCGTTTCCATCGCCTGTTCCGTCCAAGCCGGTTGGCTCCCGATGAACAGCACGCGTTCCGTTGCCTCCCGATGAGCACGACGCATTCTGTTGCCTCCCCATGAACACGACGACGACGCAGTTTCTCCGTTCTGACCCAGCCACAGCCATGTACACGAGCCCTGGCCGTACGTATGCGCGAGTAGGCATTCGAGACCCCGCCCGTATCTACGTACGTGGCCGTATTTACTTTCTTGCACCCTGGCCGCTGTACGTACGTGTACGTGCTACGTGCGCGCCTCTACATCGACCAGTATGTACGTACACGTTCGCGACCAGAATGACATCGCTACGTACGCTTCGACCAGGTGGGTCCCGACTGTCAGGCACTTCCTTGCGTGCGAAGATGTAGCTGGTGGGTCCCAGCGGTCAGGGTGGAAATGTTTTTTTCATGAAATACGGTGGCCCGTCCGGTGGGTCCCTGCTGTCAGGTGGAGGAATAATTATTTTTGCGTGTAATAAAGAGGCACTTCCTTGTTGCGGCCGTGGACCCAGTTGTCAGTCTCTCCACATACAGTACTCTTCTGATGGAAGTCGTTCCTTGACCACATTGACCACACCGCGCCGAGAGCACTAAGGCGGTGGATGACGGCGAGGCCTAGGAAGGGGATGACGCGGAGCCGGGGAAGACGCGGCAGTGGAAGCCCATGTAGAGAGGAGTACGATGGTTCACTGGTTCGGCTGCAGTGTGAGGTTGTCGTTGCCGCAGAATAACAGGGGGTGTGGGTGAGTAGAGGCGGATGGCCTGGCCAGCGGTGGGAGTAGTAGGGGGTGGTGAGGCCTCCGCGGCATCACAGCCGGCCACGGGAGGCAGCAGCACGTGACACGACCGGCGCTGGTTTGGGCGGCTGGAGCAAGAAGACCAGAGGTTGAAGAAGCACTACGGCTGTTGGATGGACATCGTACGGTCAATGGAGCTAGAATCATTCATATTGACTAAGTTGACAAAGCCCTCCGTCCCTGTCAACTTAGTAGGCCCACAAGTCAGCCTCCCACGCAGGGGCTATTCATTTTTTTGTGCATAATAAGGAGGCACTTCCTTGCGTGCGAAGATATAGCTGGTGGGTCCGAGCTGTCAGCGGGGGGAACGTTTTTGTCGCGAAATACAGAGGCCCTTTCGGTGGGTCCCAGATGACAGGTGGAGGAATCATTATTTTGCGCGTAATAAGGAGGCATTTCCTTGTGTGCGGCCATGGACCCAGCTGTCAGCCTCTCCACGTACAGTCCACTTCTGATGGATGTCGTTCGTTGGCCATGTTGACCACGCTGCGCCGAGAGCACCAGGGCAGTGGACGACAGCGAGGCCTACGAAGGGAACGACACAAAGCCGGGGAAGATACGGCAGTGGCTGCCCACGCGGTGGGGAGTACGAGGGTTGACTGGTTCGGCTGCCGTCGCCGAAAATAACAGGAGGTGTGGGTGAGTAGAGGGATAGACAGGCTAGGGATGCGAGTATGGTGGGACCGTGAGGCCTTCCCGGCAGCACAGCTGGCCACGGGTGGTTCCGCCGGCGCTGGTTTGGGCGGCTGGAGCAGGAAGATCAGATACTGAAGAAGCATGATTGCTGTTAGATTGACATCTAACGGTCTGACGCTGGTAGAGTCGATTGTTGACTAAGTTTCTTTTTTTAAGAAACCTTGTGTACGCATGAACTTAGTAGGCCCACAAGTCAGCCTCCAAATCTGTGGCAGACAACATAGAGCCCATTTGCTAAAAAAATTATAATTTGCAGCCCATTTGCTAATTCTTAAGTAATTTATTACAACCCATTTTCTGCCTAGGACCACCGTCAAAAAGTTCAACCTTATTTTGCATATTTCAGTGGAGTCCGAACTATTGTAATCCCGAAATGATACACATTTTTTAAGAACTTATTGATTTTCCAAAAAAATTGTTTTGTTTTTGTAAGCAAATAAGACGTGGGACAATTGAGTTGGTTTAAGGAAAAACCAGTGGTAAAGAAATCAGTGCTGGGAGGGAAAAATAACAGAAATAAGGAATATGAAAAGGGAACTTTATGTATTTTCAATATAATGATACGTGTATATGAACTAGTAAAACTATTAGTAGAGATTAGAAAACGGATGTAGGACATGTCGTTTCAAGAGGAAAATAGAACTCGGCTGTGTGTTTGATTCAGTAAAAAAACTACCTGCGGATGTTGTAAGACAAAATATAACTAACGCTGGCGGGCCAGAGGCCAGTAGATACCTGCTGGATCTTTGTGCCCCGTTGTCGTTATGGGTTGGGCCTGTTAAAAACAAAACCAAGCCTGGGCAGTCTACAGCCGAGTAGAAACTTGCTCGACCTGAAAAAACAATATACCTGCTCAACAAACGAGAGAATTCTGCAAGTACAGACTGATAACTAGGATGCATGAGGTATATTGTTTTTTCATCGTGATAATAAGTGCATGCACTTGTTTCGAAAAATTTGGAGAACTGGGAATTCGAACGGCAGGTGCTTATGCTACCCATCAAATAAAAATCAGGTGCCTGGAAATTTGTTTTGAAACAAATGATTCAGCTTTATATCCACGTCAACCCTCGGCATGATGGTTGGAAGCAAATGCCAAGTTCATACCGAAAGATCGTTAACAACAATACCAACTTGCGGACGACAAGGTAGTACAAGTACCAATACCAAACTAACTTATAATCTTTTTACTCCTGGCCCTAGTGTTCGTCTGGTAGAAAATCTTGCAGAGGACCAGCTCCCGCTCCTTCTCTTGCTCCAGGTCCCCGAGGTGGTACTGGTGCATCACCCAGTTGGTCCTCTGTTGGTCGAAGTTCTTGTTGGTGTGCAGCACCAGAACCTTTTTGCTGCCCATCTGCCGGCCGTTGACCAGCACCGGCAAGGTATTGCCGGTCTTGTGCCACATCGCGTGCATGCCGCACTATGACTGTATCTTGCGACACGTCCACGTGCCCCTTTTGAACGCCCTGGAATTGTGCTGGAATAAATGCTTGCTTAGGCCACTCAGTGTGATACCTGCAGTATTGTCGAATACAGGTTTTAGTGTACGTGGTTGGCATTTTCATAACATCTTTGGCATGTTGCAGTCACTTGTTTCACTTTTTATTAATAGTCAAATTGTAATTGCTTCACTAGGATTGCGTCTAAAAAGAAAAATAGAGCTATAAACAAGGAATATGTTTGTGCAAGTAGACGGCCGATCGGTGTCTTACCTGGAAGTTTCTCAGGATGGGTGTAGCATATGCCGTGCTCGCTGTCGATGGTTGGTATGAACAAATCAGTGAAAGGGTGAGATCTCGCGCTGTCAGCAGTCACCTTGGCCTCAAGGTGCTCGATCAGGTCCTGATCCATGGGATCGAACTTGATGCCAGCCGGCAGCACCGACCAATCCTTCTTGGACTTGCATCGGTTAATTCCAGTTATATGGTACTCAATGTATGATCAATTGACTGTTTTAAGTGAATGATGAAAGACTTCGACAGATAAGTGGTACTCCAAATCTGAAGTCCACAATACCCGAAGACGCCGCCGGGATTCTTGTGTCACCTCACGCGCAGCGTGTTGTCATGTCAATTCAATGTGTGGACATGATGAATAGTTTGACCGGCGTATACTAGTACTGCTACTGTACTATACTTACTAGTCATAATTAGTGTCACATTTTAACCATAGGTTTAACTAACAAAATGTCAATGCATGTCACCGAAAACTATTCCATTGGAAACTATGTTCAAATACGAATAAAATGATATAATTTTTTGTGACATGCATTAACATTTAGTTAGTGAAATTTATGGTCAAAAATTTGACACAAATTACGAAGGGGGGCCAGTAAACCAGGAGGGAGGTAGTAGTACGAGTAGCGCAATATACGGTATAGAGGACTAGTACAAATTTAGAAATAGGGTAAGAAGTTACAAGGCTGTGCGACAGACTTTGTAGGCTACATGAGTAATACAAAATATAGTTCCCATTGGACAACACTTTCACCAACAAGTACACACGTGAAGCCTAATTGATATATATGGCTTCTGCACAACATCTCCATCATCATTATCAGTACATCCTATGCAGGTGAGTTAGGATTCACTTGATCCCAGAAAGGTATCTATCCTTCTAACCAGAGGAGTGCTTCAAACTAACAACAGTACATAATATCCAACAAAAGAGGGTCATGCTACAGCAGCAGGACACATGGCTCACTCTAGATATCAGTACGAATCAAGTTGTGCATATTTGTTGTTGGCATGAACCACATCGCCGCATGTCGGGTTTGCAAAAGCCATCCATCGCATAGAAGCTTGATGCCTTTCACACACTGAAGATTATCTGGCAACAAGCTGTGTCGACGAATCTCTGGATATGGTGATTCATGAAACCCATGGTATGATGTGTAAACACAGTTCCCCCTGGCGAATGGAAGTTGCATAGCACGGTAATGATCACCGGTGATATGATTGATGATTGGTTGGATGATCGGATAATTGTTGCCCGAGGAACATGGAGTGGTTGCCGAGGCTGTAAACCCGCCTCCAGTTGAATACGCCTGGCCCAATGGAGCTGGGATCTTTCTCGAACACGAAGCAGCCATAGCCATCAATGTCATGAACGCCCCAGGCATTGTACTGCATGTGGTTTGATGAAATGGTTTGGTCAATTTGGTACGTGCAAATGAGCATCAAATGACCGCCGTTAGCTGAACGAGCGATAAACCACCACACATCGGCTGGTATGATTCCAGGTCCTGGAATCATGAAGGCCAGCGCATTTGCGTCTGCTGCAACAATTCAAATTGGAGACCAAAAGGACAAAAGTAAACAATCATGTTTAGAGTATGTGTGTAATTAAGATTATTATAACAGTGACACATATCATAGACAGAGAATTGCAATGCCGTGGTCATAATCATACCCCAAGTTAAAAAAAATAAGCCAATGACTTTCATATTCTAGCAATATATCATGGTTCAAACATCATGTAACAATGAGAGGACAACAGATATGACAGGGCCTACTCATATTCTACCATAGCACTTACTACAATTATCATATCAACTCTAAGCAATAACATGCGTTGTTATAAAAATCCTCGAAATGATAGTAACATATAGCAATCATGAGGTTATACTCATAATATATATTCTAACAATCATTAGATGCAAATTGTTCTCATATCAACTCTAACAATAACATGTGTGGTCATAAAAATCTAGGAAATGAGAGGAACATATAGCAATGATGCGGTTATAGACATACTATATATTCTAAATTTGTAACAATGAACATGCAGTCGTATTCTTAAGGTAAAGATGAGATGAGATAGAACAATTACACGACGATAGATTCCACCAATATAGGCAACCAATCTGTGCTCGACTGCATAAATGATGCCATCGTGCACTATAGCATCAGACAGAAATGTTGGGTGAAGAGGATCCACGATGAGCCATAACCATGTATGGCGACCGGATTCCAGATAGACTAATCCCATGATGAACACAGCAATGAGCTTGTAGTCCATGTAGTCTTGTGATGGTGTGGGAACTTCGTAGATTACAACCTTCAACAAACAGAGGTCGAGCTAAAAGCTCGACCCGTCTCGTGCGTAGTAGGCAGGAGTGTCCGGCGGGCCGTGAGGCTCGATGGCGGCGGTATCCAATGATGGAAGGGTGATCTCTCACTGGGTGTAGATATCCACGAGATGCCACAGACTACCGGATTGGTGGATGAGGACGATCCAATTGGCCTTCATGCCCGCCCAGTAGTGGCCGCGCATGAAGGACAGGTGGACGGGTAGTGGTAGCATGTCGAGGGGCACCACGGCAACCTCCGTAGGATCGTCAAGTCGGTGTCTGGGCCACCTGCGAGGATCGGGCACCAGCAAGCAGGATGTCTTGAAAAGAGTCGGCCAGTTGCAGACGAGTAGACGGTACAAAGACACCGAGCATGCGGCCAGACGGACGGTGCTGAGCAGGTCCATACAATTATAGATCTGCTCCAAGAGAACATCGGGGAGGGAATTCCAATCACGGCTCTACGTGTTAGTCGGTTCTGCCATAGGGTTTTTTAGGGCACTGAGTGACTGGGGTTTTTGGTGCCTGCGAGCTAGCGGGGAAGTGGATTCGGGCGAGCGAGCGAAGAAGATGGCGTGTGTGGCCGAGCAGTGAGCGGGGGGATATGGTACGCGGGAGCTACCAAGGAAGATGGCGCGGGTGGGCGAGCAGTGAGCGGGGGGAAATGCTGTGCAGCCGACGATGGGGAAGAGAGGAGGAAGAGTGAAAGACGGGGAAGAAAGTGCATTAAATCTCAATTCTACTAGTACTAATACCAGGATATACCGTCCTTTGGAGTGTAAATACTTACGCCGATGACATGTGGGTCTACCTCAAAAGGGCCCATATGTCAGTTAATGGAGGAGAGAGGTGCGTAGTCGTATTTGCGGAAGCATGCTCCACTAGCAAACATGATGGCAGTACTGGGTAAGGCTGATTTAGTAACGCCTACATGCTGGTTCAGCTTATTAATCAAGTGTCCCATCTGCTGTAGCGTGTATTGTCACTTCACTGTGAAGACTAGTTGAATAGTTCTCTCTGACCAAGATGGGGAATAATGGATCATGAAGACTTCCTATCTACAGTATCCCTATGCTTGTACGCTCGGGCCCCTCCCAATGCTCCGCCTTGTACAGGTGCTAAGGCTGCCAAGTAGGCAAAAAGTCTGATGTGGCAAGGTAATTAAGAGGAGAGATAAGTGTGGTGACCCCAGTACTAAGCGCGAGAACCTAGACAAAAGACTTAAATGGAATAATCCCACCAATGCATGAAGAACTTTAGTTACAAAATCATTAAATAAAGGATGCTTAGCACTAACAAGTTAAGCACATGTACATGTAAGCATTGGGAGCTTTAGTTGCTAAAGTTTTTAATGTGCTTAGCACCCCATGTAAGCATCGATGCATCCTGTCCAACAAGATGAAACATTGGCCAAGGCACCCGACGCCAATAATGTAGGAGTACTAGTACTACCTCCTTTCTGGTTTATAGGGCTCAATTCAAAAATCTCATCAACCAAGGTAGATGGTGAGTGGTGGAATAATTTTTGTAGTTTGCAAAAACACTCAATTAATGCACTCGTTTTCCTCAAAAAATTATGTTTACCAATGCATTAATTTTGTGTCAAACTTTGACCATCTACTCCCTCCATCTAGGTGAGTCATCTTTGGTTGTGCACCGTGACCAAGGAGGGAAAAACAAGAGAACTTAATGTTTATTTGCTACTCCCTCCGTTCCTAAATATTGTCTTTTTGGACATTCAAATGGAATACAACATACGGATGTATGTAGTCATATTTTAGAGTGTAGATTCACTCATTTTGCTCCGTATGTAGTCACTTGTTGAAATCTCTAGAGAGACAAATACTCCATGGGAACAGAGGGAGGCTTTTACTCTGTATTTGGGAATAGAGGGAGTATCACAATATGGAGGGAACATGGGAAGCTTGAAATATGAACATGTCAATGGGAGGGAGTAAAAGCCTCATGCATGCATGCATGAATGCATGCAACGTGCAACACTCACACGTACACATGGACGCACGCAACAATCACGCACCCATGTCACACACAGCACGCGACGCAACACACACGCTCACGTTCAAGTGCTCAACCTACTCCCTACGTCCGTGAAAGACTGTACATTTAGAGAT
Organism: Triticum aestivum; assembly: GCF_018294505.1. Lineage (NCBI taxonomy): Eukaryota > Viridiplantae > Streptophyta > Magnoliopsida > Poales > Poaceae > Triticum > Triticum aestivum. The sequence goes on from NC_057799.1 coordinate 543,517,700, forward strand.
TTACACATTGACCAGGGCATAATTAACGCCCAAAAGTAGCATATTTATGTGTGCATGCGACCATTGAGAGAAGAAGATTAAATAAAGGTTGTTGCATGCTGTAATTAAGGATAGACATGTAGCCTATAGCTAGAGCACAAGTTGGTGCATTTGTCAATCAATATCGATTTTAGATTAAAGGCTAAATGCATTGGAAGTGTAGATGTACACTCTTTGTTTTTTAGCCGATGTACACTCTTTGTTGGAAGACCGAGGGAGTACACGTGCATGCACTCACATACACAGCCATGGTGGTTCGCGTGCACGGGTTTGACTCCTGTCGCGCCTGTGTAAAGTTTTGTTCAACTGATTTCTTTGCTCTGCCAACTGACAGGTGGGACCCAGAAACTAGGTGACAATTTAACCAGTCAACAAAGTGCCACGTCGACTATGTGGCCGGTCTATAGGGTGCAATACGGTGCTCCACGATGAGCTAGTGATCGTATAATCATCGCAAAACTATATATAGTGACCGTAAAGAAAGTATTGTTACATACGTTGACCGCCAGTGTATTTTTCTCGTTTCAAATTAAGCCATATTTAACCGGAAAGGACTAGTACTTGTACTGCTTTGATGTGTCCCATCAACTCGCCGAACGAGGAGAAGCTTGCTTACTACGCCTCTCCCTCGCCCACGCGCGCGGTGGCTCGCAAGACGAGGAGAGGGTTTTGACTATAGCGCCCTCTCCCTCTCCCTCTCCCTCTCCCTCTCCCTCTCCCTCTCCCTCGCCCTCGCGGTGGACGCGCAGCAGTTCAATCAGTGTCAGGTTGCCAGAAGCATATTGTACTATAGTATCATCATTGTTGGACCTTCCGAAGAGGCGAAGAGCCAAGTGCAAGGTTCACACGAGTATGAACTGTTGAACCTCCCGAAGAGGCAAAGAGCCAAGCGCAAGGTTTTATAGGACTTGTGGTCCTAGTAGGAGTATTACAACTATAGCGAACGATGCTACTGTATGATGCCGCCACATCACCTATATCCAAAGCTGTGCCACCTTTTTTTCTCAATGAGCGTGTTGGATCCCGTGCAACAACCACACAAGTTGCACGTACACATAACACATTTACTAGTAATAAATTTTAAAGGACAAATGCCAGTATGCCACACATTCATTAGATAAATTTGTGCACAACTAGTCTACATATATTCACGTTATAGATGGGCTACATGTCCGCCTCCAGGTTCCAGTCCCAGGTGTTCTTCATGGATGGCACTATCCATAGCGGTGGGAAACGGGAATCATTGTCACAGCTTTCTAGTCCGGTTCCACACGATGGAGACTCATCCAAGCTGAAGCGGCATAAATCAGGGATAGCGTGTCCCAGCATGCCGTTCATCCGGCGGTGTGCACTGAAGACACAACCATGCTTCATGAACGGCAGGCCTTCGGTGTCGTGCACGGAAGGTGGCATCCGCTTCACAATGGGGTAGCTGTCCCCAATGAAAAGCGAGTACTCTCCAAGAGTGTTCCTCGTCACCCACGTAGCATCACGGGGGTCAAACTCGGCGACGTTCATCTGGTACACGCGGCATCTCAGATCTGGACACATGGTGACGTACACAGTCAAGGTCCATGCATAATAATATTGTGCTCAAATATGGCGGTCAGTAATACTGTGCAGCAAATAGTACTACTCCGGTATAGAGGAAGTAAAATAAACGACTTATTATATATAACCACTCTTGTCTACATGGATGAGATAGTAAGACATGAAAAAAATGGTGGCAGCTAGTGGGTTCAAGTCTTCAAGGGCCCAGCTAGCTATACGCGTCCTCCAAGGTAAAAAGTACTCCTACTAGTAAGTAGTACAACAACGAAAGAGAAGGCGAGAGGGTTAAAAATATAATACTAAATGGAATACCTGGGTAGATGGTGACGGTCCGATCGTGGTAGATTGTGTGACCATGTTGCACATCAGTGGTACCATGGGTAACGGCTGCTAAGATAGTTGATCCCAATATGCCAAAGTCAGCTACAAGGTTCCAGGTTAGACCGAATCGCGGATGCAAATGCACATCCAGGATCGGCGATCTTATTTTCATCGGGGGATGACTGGTCCCTGCAAAATTGTGGAGTACCGTTAGGGATGCAAATGATGGTTTGTGCATTCCGCTTGTAATCTCCCGTACCGTAGGATGGCAACCAGATGAAACAAGTCCCCTGGCTTGTCACCGCGAAGATGCGTCCTAGATGGCGCACGGCGTCTTCGAACGTGTAGGGGTACAAATCTGCCGCGGCCAACAAGCGCCAGCCTCTGCCGTTACTGCCTCTTGCATTGATGGCAATCCTTATGTCGAACACCGCGATGAGATAGTAATCGTCGTAGCTGTGTCGCTTTGTCGGCGGGTCCGCAATTGCTATCTTCTTCAATCTCATGTAGGCATCATCATACGTATTCAAGCCCAGCCAGTCCGGAAGGCCGATCCCAATGGTTGAGTAGGGGTCTACGGGAACGGCTGCACTGCTGTGGATGTTGTGCAAAATGATGGTGGTATCAGGCCGGAGGTATGCAAGCCAATCTTCGTTGGCACCGACCCAGACCTATATATAAGACGGTGGGCAGTGGAGAAATTACGGGATGGAAATGGAATAACTAAGTACTACATGATCAAACTCCATGACTGACCTGCTCATCGGACAAAATCCGACTACCTCTCAATGTCGGCAACTCTAGCAGAGTCAACGTGCAACCATGGCCAGGGAGCGGTGGACTATTCGAAGGATTGTCCCATAGAAGAACCTTCTCCTCGAGGAGGCATGGAAGACCAACAAGCATGGCCTTTTCCCAAGCCTGTTTAAGCACCGTCTTGAAAAAGTTGGTGCAGGAAGCACCGAGTCTTGCGGCGGTGAGGACGTCGGAGCGGCGTGCGATTTCTCCCAGAAAATCGTCGTCCAAGGTCTCCTAGCCCCGACGAGGAGGAGAACCGCCTAACGAATCCATGGGAGCAGCAACAAACTGCCTTCTCTTCGGGGGGAGGGGAACTGGTGAGGAGGAGATAATAGCGTAGTAACCGCAGGGCCTCGTCCCTTCCAACTATAGCTCCTCGATCGTTCCTTAACGAAGGGGTGAGGCTATTATTTACTACGTACTCGTACTATAGCAGTACTAGTACTACTTTCTCTACTAGTAGTGCGATGTACTGTGCTTCTAGTATAGTGCACCAGTTTTGAACTCTTAATCTCAGGGCCAAGGAGCTACAGTTGGAAGTGGAGGGTAGTACTGTTCTCTAGAACCATCGCTGTACTATCAATGTAGGGAAAGTACACCTACGTAGTGGGTACTCTCGGTGCTCTATTCAAGCGCGTAGCTGGCCTACTCAACCGCTCCTCTCACGCACACACTAGCAGCCTGTTTATCAGCGACGGTTACTGCGGGGGCAGAACATTTGAGTTATTTGATACAGCGAGACTAGGCTTTTCGCTTCCATTTGTGGAGGTGTAATGGATCTCGTTAAACTTTGTTAGTAGTTCCTTCTTTATGAATGAGATGAGGCAAAGCTTTTGCCTCTGTTTCAAAAAAAATCATGTCAAGAGGAATTTCTTTTATAGAGCCGATAATGGAGTGAAGTCCATGCGTGCAACGCCACAAGTTACAGAGTACTAGTAGAGTACTAGCACTTTACGTACAGAGCCATATTGCACAGTTCCCAATGCCGTGCCAGGCTTTTCCGGCTCCTCGGGCTTAATTGGGAGGCGCTAGTTTAAATATGCTACTAGCTGACGAGGAAGCTGCAAGCGAGGTGTGGCTAGGGCGAGCACGCGAGCCACGAGATGATGGGAAGGAAACCCATTCACGTGGTTGGGCTATCCAGTGCACCCAGATTGTGGTGTGACATGTCCGTTCGACTTCAAAACTCAAACTACCCGTGTACAATATTGGCTCGCAACGAAGTTACTATTTAAAAAAAGGCCGCCGTGCGTTCGGCCGGGATCGAACCCACAAAACGAGGTATCCACTCCCGTGACCACTAGTAGTACTCGTTGGAGTACAACGCAACCTAGAATCGCCTTTGGTCGCTAGTAGTACATTGTTCCTTACAAGAAACCACTAATAATGCCAAGAAACTACTACCACTTGCATACGTGGCAGACTTAAGATAAGACTACCTTATCAACCATTGTACATGCCCTTACCAACCAGCCCTAGTTGTAATTTTTTTACTTCTAGTGTTCTATGGACCTAGTTGTAATTTTTTTACTTCTAGTGTTCTTTATACTGCTATTATTGATTGTGAATAGAAGATCGAAAGTTTCTCCTAAAAAATGCAGCCTATACACTTATGCGGAAACTTATATACACATACAACATATGAAATACGAGACTTGCAAGCTGAATAACTAACATATCATGAAATATGAGTGACAACATTGTAAACTTTATTATTATTGTTGTTGTACAACTATTTTTGTAACCTTGTCAGAACAGAAAAGTTTAAAAAGAACCATGGACTTTTTGTTTGGAATAGAAATCCCCTGACTTATGTTTCGACATTCACTGTTGAGTGGACGTCACCTGGCCCGTCCCCTTTCCTGTGAACAGTAGAGGGGTGAATCTCGGGCTTATTCGTCTTTCTCCCATGCTCGTCAGTGAACCGTGGGTTTCCTCTCCCTCCGCCAGCCGCTCCAACCACGGGGGCGTGAGAACAACGGATCTAAAGTTGTGGTCCTGGTGAATTTTCTAGGCATGCATAAAATAGATCTGGGATGTTTTCTGCACAAAATAAATCACATTCATAAGTTTTTGGAAAAATCGAAAAACATTACTAAATATGAACTATAAGATCTACTTTATGCATGCCAAGAAAAACTTTACAAAAAGGACGAGCATTTGCCTTTGTTATGAATTGTAGACATTATTCTGTTTGCATATGCAGGTGACAAGTCACATATCCGGAAGAGATACATGCACCTGACGGAGGAGATGCTCGAGGAGAACCCCAACATGTGCACGTTCATGGCGCCGTCGTTGAGCGCACGTCGGGCCATCGCTGTCCCCCTGGTCCCAAAGCTCGGCAAGGAGGCCGCGGAGAAGGCGATCAGGGAATGGGGGCAGCCTCTGTCCAAAATCACCCACCTCATCTTCTGCAGCACCTCCGGAGTGGACTTGCCAGGCGCCGACTTCCACCTGACAAAGATGCTCGGCCTGCGCCCGTCAGTGAAGCGTTTCATGATGTACCAGCAGGGCTGCTTCGCCGGCGGCATGGTGCTCCGTCTGGCCAAGGACCTGGCCGAGAACAACGGCGGAGCACGCGTGCTGGTGGTCTGCTCGGAGAACACGGTCATGACTTTCATGGCCCTGACGAGTCCCACCTCGACTCGCTGGTAGGCCAGGTGCTCTTCGGCGATGGCGCGGCGGCCGTGATCGTCGGGGCGGACCCCGACGAGTCCACGGAGCGGCCGCTGTTCCAGCTTGTATCGGCGAGCCAGACCATCCTGCCGGAATCGGAGGGAGCCATTGGCGGTCAGCTACTGGAGGCGGGCCTCACCTTCCACCTCCGCAAGAATGTTCCCATACTTATCTCCAAGAACATCGAGCGTGCGCTGGAGGACGCCTTCAAGCCACTGGGCATCCACGACTGGAACTCCATCTTCTGGGTGACGCACCCCGGCGGGCCGGCCATCCTCAGCATGATCGAGGCCAAAGTCAAGCTTAATAAGGAGCGGATGCGCGCCACCCGGCACGTCCTGTCTGAGTACGGCAACATGTCCAGCGCGTGTCTGTTCTTTGTCCTGGACGAGATGCGCAGACGCTCCTCCGAGGACGGACACGCCACCACCGGCGAGGGCATGGACTGGGGTGTCCTATTCGGCTTCGGCCCTGGCCTCACCGTCGAGACCATCGTCCTCCACAGCGTCCCCATCGCCTCCCTGTGAGGCCAGTAAAAGGCCTCTACGTTTTCCCCTTACCCGCAAATCCACATAATAAGAGGGCATCTGTTCCGTTGCTGAAGAGTGTTCATGATTGCCCGACGCTATTTGTTCTCAGACCTCTCTGTTGCTCACGGTTATGGTTGTGATTTAGTTTCTGAGACCTACTCAGTTTCAAAATTGTTACCTGCATGCTGGCCCCTGATGTGGCCTTTGTTTTTAGTTTCTGCTTTTTTATTTAATTTCAAAAAATGAACTATGTATTCTGTTTCATTTGCGTAACGGAGCACGGGACCGTTTCTGTGGCCTCATGTGATTCAATAATTTTATTCCTATAAAAGAACACTATTATGGCAATTTAGCACACTACAATCAAAACTGCTCACATATTAATGCCATTATGGCTAGCTTTATTGATCAAGGATTTGCATGATAAGATCAGGGAGTTCATCGAACTAATTATAGGAAAGGGAAATAAAATAATGTTTTACTAGCTCATTGCCGAGGTACGACGATCTATGGGATCAGCAAGGCCCCTTGTGGTCCGGCTGTGGGATCAACAGACACAAAGAGCAGAATCAACAGCTCACACGGTAATGCTATGCACTTCGGTTAATCAGATATTTAGTAGCCAACTACTTAGTGTTAAAGTTCAAGCTGCTAGAAATTTCTCGGGAGAACTTCCTTTTTTGTTTGAAAAAAATCTTGGGAGGACATACTCGATGATAATATGTTTGTCCAAATGTTTTAGGGATCTTCAATGCTCACATTTTGCATTGGTGGGCCATATGGTCTTGGGGAACAGGTCCGAGAGTGGGCGGATGCAACAATTAGGCTATTCTCGCTGGTTTTGAACCACCAAGTCGCTTTAATAGTTCTAATGGAGCAGCTCTACAGGTGAACAATAAGCCTATCTAGTGCAATGATGCTATTTTTACATTTGAACATACTTCCGTAATTTTCAGTGGAGCAACTTGCCAACTCTATTGTTTGTAATTTTTAGTTGGTGGCTTACCAAGCTGACTGCTTGGTTTGCCAACTCTATTGTGATGTAACATGTATAACCAACTCATCGAATGGTGTAACCCAGGTAAGATCTTGGTTGGTTTTGCAGGGCATGGACAATAATCAAAGGACAGAAGTATCATCACTAGACTTGAGTTGCAATAGCATCATCTGGTACTCTTTGCACACTCGACCTCCCAATGCTGCCACCCGATCCATTGTAGGAGAAAATTTTCATTTTTTGCTTCTTCTGCAGCTTTTTGTTAGACAGGCCTAGTATTTTTTTTCTAGTTTCCGCTTCCTTTGTTCGTTGGCCTCGTTTGTACGTTGCGTCATCCTGATGCTTTTTACTCTCTAATTAATACAAGATGGCAAGCATTTGGATGCGTGTCGGAGGAACCAATTTATGTACAGTGTGTTCCTTGATTGATGATCATCATCTTTTATAGCAGCACCATGGACACAATGTATCCCCTATTCCCCCGTGCGTCTAGCATCTCTCCTATTCCCCTGTTCGTTCACTGATTGGTGAAACAAACTAGAAAGCCATTTGATCAGGTGGTGCTGCACATTTTCAGGAACAATGCAGCTAACAACGATGCAAAGGAGTAGATTCATCGAGGAACAATTTTGATCAGCACAAGTGTTTATTTTTGCATGCATCTGCTGAGATGAAACAGCAACCGATTAATAACAAGCCAACGCACATACTTCCTGCTATCTGTTTTCTGAAGGCCTGGTTACATAACTTGCTAGTACAGATTGGGCGTGATCCACACCTCCGTAGGGCAGTCCATCAGCCGCGCAGACTCCGGCAGCACGCCGGGGAACACGCGCTCGAACGTCCTCGCCCTCGCCTTGAGGTCATAGGCCCTGGCGCCTCCCCAGTCGCCCACCCGCTCGAGCATCTCGGGGGCGTACTGCCTCATCCAAGGCGCGGAGAAGTAGAGCACGCCAGGCCTCACGCCGGGGAAGTTCTTCGCCAGTAAACACGCCGACCGGTTCAGCCCGAGGAACAGCGCGTGCTCCTGCATCGACCCCCGCTCCCCGGCATCAACGCCGTCGTCGTCATCCACCACGCGGAACGTGAACCTGATCCCGTCCGGGACCGCCGCGCGTGCCGGCTCCCACACCGCGCTGACCTGCCACAGCCCGCCGCCCGGCGCGGCCACCAGGTGCCTGGTGAGGACGGCGTCGCGCGGGCAGTATAGCAACACCGCCTTCCACGATGGCATTCCGGCGGCGTCGAGGTCCCATCGCTCCACGCCCCCCTTGTAGGTCACGGCGTAGATGCTCCCGTTGTGGTACGCGCACTCGGCGTAGATCCTTCCGCTCCCGTTGTGCCGATCTTGGCCCCAGTAGTGGTTGGAGACCAGCACCCGCCATCTGGCATCTCCGGACCTGGCGTAGGAGATCCACTCGCCGCCGTAGTGGACGACCGTGACGATGTAGTCGCCGCCGCCGCCTCTGGACGGGTTGCCGGACAGCACCGCCTTCTGGTAGAAGAAGGTTGCCAGATGATGCGCGTCGTACGTAACGTCTGGGCTGTGCCGGTACAGGGATTTGAGACGGTAACGTTCGATTTTCCCCTGGTCGTCGTGCTCGGCCTCCACCCGCGGGAAGTCGGTGACCGGCGGCAGAGGGATCGTGCGCGAGGTGAAGAAGTTGTGGAGCGAGAGGTTGCAGAGCTCGTCCACCACCACCAGCCACCCGTCGGAGGCGCCGCAGCAGGTGACGAAGGTGCCCGCCGGGAACGTGACGCTGTAGGCCTTGTCGACGTCGAGGAGATTGCGGAGCTTGCAGGTCACGGCCGAGCGGCTGCGCCCGATGGCTGGGTGGGGTTCTTGTTCCCAGGACATGAGCCATGGCGTGCCCGGGGGTGGCACGCCGCCGGCAGCCGCGGCCGAGCGCCATGACGCGCAGACGGTCGCGAAGGCGAGGGCTCCCGGGAGCTCGAGGAGCTGCACGATGCTCGTGAGGAGATCGGTTGGGAGCTCGGACCAGCACGGTGCTGCTGCCGCCGCGGCCACCATGCCGAATCTTTGCGTGACGTTGTGGTTGTAACGACGATGCAACTAACGAACCACCCAAAGAAACATATCTACTCCCTCCGTTCCAAAATAGATGACTCAACTTTATACTAACTTTAGTACAAAGTTGGATCATCTATTTTAAAACGGAGGGAGTATGTACGAGTCGGAGAGGGGGCGCAAATTTTGCTACGATTCCTTTTTTTTCACGTCGTGTCAAGCACGCTTTTGATCTAATAAATCCCAGATTTAAAATGATGTAGGATTTGAGAGGGTATGCCACTTCAATTATGTGTTTTCTCTCCTTCTGCATTTTGAGAATTCTACAAGAGACGTCAAATTTATTCGACGTGTGCCCTATGATGTGCAAATGTGTTTTGCAAGTACATGGCATCTTTTTTCTGAATGAGCCAAGACTCTATACTAATTAATCGAACATCACATTACAAGAAAACCACTGAAGCAAAATAAAAATACTATCACATCCTTGAGACTCCTCCATCCTCTCCACCACGCACATACCAATGACGCGTCAAAGTTGCCACCTGTAGAATTCCGTGCCACTGTCGGAACAATAGAATAATGTGTGATGAGTGCATTTTGCATCATGTTCTACTTAATGTTTTTGCATCGTAGATGTGGGATTTTCTGCATTTTATGGCAACACGGCTACCCTTTTTGTCCAGTTTCTCCAAAATCAAGAGATTTGGGGTATTCATTGGAAAACACTCATTTTTATAGTAAATATGTTGATTGGATGGCATAAAATCTTCCTCGCGAAGAGATGAAGATGTGAGAGGAAGTTGGGTTGCGTGCAACTTTCTAGAAGAGAAGATGGTGCACGGTACGAGCGCGACCACTACTGTTTTGTTCAGAATATCTAGTCAGCTATGGTCAAGATGTTCTGGATGTTCTAAACAGAAGATAGAGGACTGTGCAAGTTCTTCGGTGACTCTTAGTGTAGGTGTCATGTAGGCTCTAAAGGAACTATAGATTTGCAACGACCATCTCTTGTAGGGTTTGTATGTAGCGAGTGAAAGATGTTCGGTGGGTTCTTGATAGTGTAAAAACAAAGAGATAGTTGGAAATAATTGATATGATTTAGGTTTTTTTGGAGTTTGATGCATATTTGAGATACCACATCCTTGATTTCCCTTTCATTGTATCGGATACCTATGGACTCACCGTGATGTTGGATCACTAAAATACAAAAGCTAAATCCTTGGTTTGGCAAACACTTGTAGTGGAAGAAATATGGGGTCACTAACCATCTTTCTAGTTGCATCTTGGGACTTGAATGTTCATTTGTCCCTTGAGCTATGATGACATTGATCACCAAAATCGACCTAGGGATAATGATTGCAGTTTCAATCTCCGATTGATGACAACATAGATCCAAACTTCGTGCAAGTTTTTAAATAAGTGTACCAAGCTTTGGAAGACATACGACATATAACCCCCCCCCCCCAAATGGGCACACTTACTTTTGGGTTACTTTTCAACCAGGTTATATTTCCCCAATTGGGTTTGCCAGGTTGCATGTCCATTCCGTTCTTCCATCAATTCGGGCTAGAGCTTCTTAAATGTGGGGGTAAATTAGATATTAGGAACTAAAGGTTTTACATCTAGAAATTAGATATTTCACTTTCAGAAATGGAAGGGTTCGGGAACTAGATATTTCACTTTCAGATTCAGAAATCGCACGGTTCAGAAATTAGCGGGCCCACTTCCGAAAATTAAAGGTTTCAAAAACTAGAGGTTTCAGATTAAGGACCTCTTTGATTAGTAGGATTTTAAAAACGTCGGAATAGAAAAAGTATAGGGTTGAAGCGGCATGCCCACTTGAATCCTATAGAATTAGCAATGAGTGTTTGATGCCACGGGAAAAACAAAAAAATTGTAAAAAGAGATGGAGTGGATGTTAGAATTCCTATGAAATGTTGTACAAAAGATTCCATAGAAAGAATGAATTTCTATGGGATCCAAAGGACTAACATAGAAAAAAAATCCTAGATTTCAATACTTAAGAAATCTTATAAAATTCAATCAAAGGTTTTTCAAAAGTACTTCCTCTGTAAACTAATATAAGAACGTTTAGATCGAGAAAAGTAATTCTCCCATGCACGGGAGGTCCCGTGCATGTGAGATTCGTTGATTTTGGTTGAAGATCCGATGCCATGCATTGATAGTTTAATATTCCTGGTAGTTGGTTACTTCTTTGTCTGACCACATGAAAGCACACTGTTCCGGCTAGACTCCACCATCCCATATGTTTTCATTTTATTTCCAAGTTAAATCTATTTTATTTTTAAACCAAAAGTATAATTTATTTCCCGTTTGCATATTTGTGTTTATGACGATGATAACTTTAAAATGAGACCAGTTTTGAATATATTTCAACAAGCTTAAAAATTCAAGCTTTGAAACATGGTGAAACAGAGTGAAACATTGTAAAATCAATAAGAATCAGTTTGATACACATTGGCGAAATAGAATGACACATATTGTTTTTTTGCATGGAATTAAAAAAATAGTGCTAAACAAGTTTGAAGGTTAGTTGTCTAAAAATTAATTTCTAAAAATATGTTCAATATTAGTCTTGTTTTAAAAATCCCGTTAGAAAAAATACAATTGTGCAAACAGAATGTAAATCAAACTTTTACTTCAACATACACTAGCATCTATTTATTTGAATGAACCTTAGTGAATAAAGAAAATACTATAGATCATGTTAGTGGTCCCACATAACAATGAATGAGATGGTGGATGCATGCACGGGAGGCCCCGTGCATGGTAGAAAATCCTCTCTCCGTTTAGATAACTACTTTAGTGTTGTAAACACTCTTATATTAGTTTACGGAGGGAGTAATTCACAAGTTTTCAGCCAACAAGTACACAATAAGTTTCCTCTAGGGTTTCCCTAGGGTCTACCCATCCTCTGACGGCGCCGCCGGAGTCCACATAGTTTCTACGTCGATCTCATCGGAACTCGATCGCGGGCAGAACAACAGACGCCCGCGCCACGCTGACACGCGTTTGCATGGAGGAACACGAAGGCCATAAGGAGACGGGGGAACTGAAGGAAGCGAAAGAGAAGATGCAGGCGGGAGTAGAGAGGCAGGAAGGAGATGGATCGGGGAGCTACCAGGCGGCAACCTTGGGGGTTGAAACTTCGGCGGCGGCGCCGTAGGGCTTGCAGGAGGGCGATCTAGAGGTTGATGATGAGGAGGACTGGGTTCACCGCGGATCGGGGCCAACCCTGGAAGATGCTTTTGATGGTATGAATTTGCATGGAGAAGAGGAAGAAGACCTAGATTTTTCAGGTGAGGTTGAGGATCTGATCAGGGAGGTTCGGTGGCTCGCGCTTTTTAGGGTTCATACCATGAGGCCCTTTAGCCATGCGGCTCTCTTGAATTCTATGAGGAACGCATGGGCTTGTGCGCAAGGCGTAACTTTCAACATTAAGGGGCCAAACCTATTTTTGGCTCAGGTTCATTGTTTGGGTGACTGGAAGCGTGTGATGGACGGGGGGCCGTGGCAATTCAGAAGAGATCCGGTGATCCTGGTGGAGTATGATGGATTTACAAACGTGGACGAGTATGCCCTAGACATGTATCCATTATGGGCGAGAGTTAAAGGGTTACCGGATGGTTTAACGAGGAAGAAGGAGTTAGCAGAGAAGGTGGCGAAGAAAGTAGGCAATCCACCGTTCACGGTTATCGTTAATGAGGGTAGGATAAATCCCTCGAATCATCTACGAGTCAAAGTGTTTGTTAATGTCAATCAGCCTCTGGTTAGGTTTGTCCCAATCACGCTCAAAGAGAGGAAGAAGTACCCGGTCGGCTATGAAAAACTGCCGGACTTCTGCTTCTATTGCGGCTGTATGGGCCATGTGCTTGAGGAGTGCGGGGATGGTACTCATGATTTGGCCTCCTGTGAGTGGGGTGATTGGCTACATTGGGCAAATGAACCGGCTGGAGGTGGTGCTATAGGTGGAAGGGGAGGTGGTGGTGGAAGAACAGGCGTTGGGAGAGGGGGTGGTCCCTTTAATGGCCCTCCTAGAGGGGGAAGAAGTGGAGATGGAGGTAGAGGGGTTAGAGGGGGAGAAGCAGGAGTTGTAGGTGGAGGAGCAGGAGTTGTGGGAGGGAGCATGGCGGGTGAGGGGAACCTTGGTTCAGTTGACATGGACATATCAGTTGGGAATCAATTGTTGCCGGGGGAGGATGGCAGGGGAGCCCGCAAGAGGTTAGTTAGTGAAGATGGCACCATCACAGTGAGGGGTCAACCGGTGCCAAATCTGGTCGGGAAGGTCAATAATACCGTTCTTATGATTGAGAGTGGAGGAGAAACGGTGGAGACAGTGGTACCGGGCCCTTCAAATAGTACTTCGGGGAAACACCCTGTCATCAAGAGGAGGAAGCAAGGAGTAGGGGAGGAAGAGGGTGAAGATCAAATGACAAATGTGGCAGCCTCCGGCTCGGAGGACCGCCGAGCCCAATGAATCTCCTAAGTTGGAACTGCCGGGGAGGGGGGAATACCCGGACAGTTCGAGAGCTGGCGACTCTTTGTCAGTCGCATTCCCCCACTTTGGTGTTTTTGTGTGAAACAAGGCAGAAGGCGGACAAGTTGAAAAGAATCCGAGCGAGGTTGGGCTTGAAGGGTTTTTGCGGCATGGATAGTAATGGTATGAGCGGTGGTCTGGCTCTATATTGGCATGAATCTTATGACGTCCAGATTCTAGACAAGAAGGAAAGATACATTGATGCCTTGGTGCGAATTCATCCGGATGCTGAGCAATGGAGAGTAACTTGCGTGTATGGAGAACCCAGAGTGGAAAATAGACCGGCAATGTGGTCGGCGTTACAAAACCTGAAAACTGTCATTGACCGGCCATGGTTAGTTGTCGGTGATTTTACCGAGGCTTTGTGGAACTTTGAGCACATGTCTGCCACGCCAAGACCCGAAGCACAAATGGTGGCCTTCAGAGACGTGTTGGAGGTGTGTGAGTTGGTTGATCTAGGCTTTATTGGAGTTCCATTCACATATGACAATAAACGTAGTGGTGCAAGTAATGTCAAAGTCCGGTTGGACAGAGCGGTGGCATCCAATGATTGGAGGAATTTGTTCGCGTACTCGTCGGTTGTTCATATCCCTTCTCCTTGCTCGGATCATATAGCCATTTTGGTAAAGGGGTCAGCTGACCCGGGTCCGACAGGGAAGAGCAACAGAAGATATGAGCTTTTTTGGGAACGGGACCCTATGTTGCCGGACATAATAAAGGAAGCATGGGAGGCTGTAGGCGGCGTTCAGAACCTGGCTCAGTTGCGCGATGCACTATCCAAGACCATGAGCTCATTGGGATTATGGAGTAAAAAATTTGGTAACATCAGGAGAGAGTTAGCAAAGTCTCGGACTCAGTTAGAGGAACTGATGAACATGAACGCAGACAGAGCAGAGATCAGGGTTGTAACAGACAAGATGAACGAACTCCTTTACCAGGAGGAAATGTTATGGCTACAACGGTCAAGAATAACATGGTTGAAAGAAGGCGATAGGAATACCAAATATTTCCAAGCAAGGCAGTGTGGAGAGCGAGGAAGAATAAAATTCGGGATCTTACTGATAGCATTGGGGTGGTGCATACAGATAGTGTGGTGATGGGGGAGATGGCAAATGAGTATTTCCAAAATATATTTAAGGCTGATCCAACCATAAACCCGTCTCCAATACTGGACCATGTGGAGGTCAAAGTAACTGAGGATGATAATGCCAGGCTGGTTGCTCCTTTTTCTGCTAAGGAGATATCAGATGCTCTTTTCCAAATTGGCCCTTTGAAGGCCCCGGGACTGGATGGTTTTCCGGCTCGTTTTTTCCAGAGAAATTGGAGTACACTCAAGGATGATGTTATTGCTTCGGTTAAGGATTTCTTTCAGACAGGCATTATGCCAGAAGGGGTAAACTCAACTTCTATTGTTCTTATCCCTAAAATTGCTAATCCATCAAAGTTGTCTGATTACAGGCCTATCAGCTTATGTAATGTTATTTATAAGGTCATCTCTGAGTGTTTGGTTAACCGGTTGAGGCCTTTATTGGATGACCTTATTTCTCCGGAACATAGTGCTTTCATCCCAGGAAGGATGATTACAGATAATGCCTTGATAGCCTTTGAGTGTATTCATTACATCAAGCAAGAAAAGGACCCCACAAAAAGCTTCTGTGCTTATAAACTAGATTTGTCAAAAGCATATGATCGAGTGGATTGGGTCTACTTGAGGCAGGTGATGCAAAAGTTGGGTTTTCTCTCACCGATGGATTGATTGGGTAATGACGTGTGTTACATCGGTGAGGTATTCAATCAAGTTCAATGGAACCCTCTTGGATTCATTTGCACCGTCGTGTGGCCTTCGGCAAGGCGTCCCACTCTCACCATTTTTATTTCTGTTTGTGGCGGATGGACTTTCAACTATTTTGAAAAATAAGGTGACTAGGGGAGAGCTCTCACCGGTGAAAGTGTGTAGAAGAGCCCCGGGTATTTCCCACCTTTTGTTCGCTGACGATACGTTGCTGTTTTTTGAGGCTTCTAGGAGGCAAGCAGAGTGTGTGAGGGCAGCACTACAAGAGTATGGTGCAGCTACTGGGCAAAAGCTAAACTATGATAAATGCTCAATATTCTTTGGTAATTCATGCCCAACCACAAGTCAAGAGCAGGTCCGAAATGCCCTGCAGGTCACTAGTGCAGCTTTTGATGAAAGGTATCTTGGCCTCCCGACCCCAGATGGCCGAATGTCCAAAGGCAAATTTCAGAACCTTCAAGCCAGCCTAACAAAACGTCTGATGCAATGGGGGGATGGCCTATTGGCTCAGCCAGGTAGAGAGGTGTTGATTAAATCAGTGGCCCAAGCATTACCTACTTATATTATGGGTGTATTCAAACTTCCGTTTTCGGTGTGTGATGATTTGACGAGAATGGTGCGGAATTTTTATTGGGGATCCGCAGAAGGGAAGCGGAAGGTTCATTGGAAAAAATGGGACTATCTTCTCCAACCAAAAGACAGGGGAGGTGTGGGCTTTCGAGACTTCGGTTATTTAACCAAGCATTGCTAGCTCGGCAGGCTTGGCGGCTTTTGTCCAATCCGGATAGTCTATGTGCCCAGGTTCTTAAGGCAAAGTACTATCCATATGGCAAGCTAGAGGATACGGTCTTCACAGGGAACGCATCGTCGTCGTGGCAAGCTATTAGTCATGGCCTTGACCTGTTGAAGAGAGGATTGATTTGGAGGGTGGGAAACGGGAGAAATATCAGAGTGTGGAGGGACAACTGGATTCCCAGGCCGTTCTGCTTCAAGCCGGTCTCGGTGCAGGGCAGATGCCGAATTCGCTTCGTGTCAGATTTGCTTAATGCAAATGGGTCTTGGAAAGTGGAGCTATTACAACAGTATTTTCTGCCGGCTGATGTGATTGAGATTTTGAAGATTCGAGCTTCACCAAGGTTGGATGAGGATGTGATTGCATGGGCCCCTGGGAGACATGGAGTTTTTTCTGTAAAGTCGGCATATCAGTTTGCGTTTCAGGAATTGTACGGAGCGAGCACAGCCTCGTCCAGTAACTCGGCTTCAGGAGGAAGGAGTTGTTGGAAGCTTATTTGGAACAGTGCAGTTCCTCCAACGATCCGTAACTTTGCATGGCGTCTGGCGACGGACGCTCTTCCTACGTGGAAGAACAAGAAGAAAAGAGGGCTTGAGCTTGTGAGCGGCTGTCCGATTTGCGGTATAGAGATTGAGGACAATTTCCACCCTTTTCTGAGATGTCAGTGGGGGAGGGATCTGTATAAGGAGATGGCGAAGGTATGGAGGTTGCTGGTGATCGAATCCTTTGTGCCCAATGGGAGGGAATGGCTTCTCCATGCGCTGGACTCCCTAAGTGAGCTTGATCGGTGCAAGGTTTTGCTCATTTTCTGGAGAAGTTGGTACGTGTGGAATGAAATCATACATCATAAACCGGCCCCGGACATGGATGTATCCGTGAATTTCCTGAGAAGATATTTGGATGAATTAGTGGGGATCAAAATGAACCATGGTATGGATGTGGCTAAAGGTAAGGGATACCTGACTTTTGATCACACTAGAGAAGTGAGGGAGATTCAGAGTGATGGCCCAGTGTGTAAGTGGCAACCCCCCGCCGAGGGCTGGGTAAAACTAAACACGGACGGGTCCTTTGTTGATAGTGATCTTGTGGGCACTGGTATGATTCTCCGAAACTCCAGTGGAGGGATTATTTTTTCGGCATGCAGATCGCTATTTTCTTGCAGAGATGTGGTTGAAGCGGAACTAGGTGCAATCATGGAAGGTTTATCGTTGGCTATACAACGCTCCGATTTGCCTATTGTTATCGAATCGGATTCTAGCTTGGCAGTGTCTATGGTATCCTCTGGCGAAGTTGATCGTTCAATTTATGCTGCTTTGGTTAATGAAATAAGACTGCTGATGCGTCTTAGACAAACTTGTGTTACTCATATTATGAGAGTCCCGAATAAAGCTAGTGATAGTTTGGCTAGGTTTGCTCGATTTGAGGGGCGAACTATGACTTGGCTGGGATCTCGGCCAGAGGAGGTCTTGGGTATATCCTTGATGATTGTAAAGACATTGATATTTGAGTAATACAAGTGTTCTCGCAAAAAAAAAGGTTTTCAGCCAACGCACACACGTCCTGCTATCTGCTTCCGAAGGACATGGTTATCGCCGGCATCTACTAGTACAGATTGGGCGTGACCCACACCTCCGTAGGACAGTCCATCAGCCGTGCAGACTCCGGCAGCACGCCGGGGAACACGCGCTCGAACGTCCTCGTCCTCGTCTTGCTGAGGACGCCGTAGGCCCTCGCGCCACCCCAGTCACCCACCCGCTCGAGCAAGGCTGGAGAGTACTGCCGCATCCAGTGGCGGAGCCAGGATTGGCCGACGCCCCAGGCGAGAAACTAAGGGCTAAAAACTTCCCACAAAAAACACTAGTTTCAAGGCATACAAAAGTCAATCTATGTTGCATAACGAATAAGAACCCAAACATACTATTCAAAGGCAGTATTTGTTCCATGATGGGTCAACTAATAAAGCAAGACAAATCAAAAAGACAATATGTATTATAGATGATACAAAAGATTGATACCAAATCAAAGGATCGATTAATCTGCGCCTCCCATGACTACATCTTCAATAGCAGAAGGAGCTAAACCTTCAAAGATACATTTCGAAATGCATATCAGTGCATAATAGTGGCATCAAGCAACAACAGGTCATGATTTGGTTGGCAACTTGGCATGAGCAATGTACTGTTTGCTTGACATTACTCGTATTAATCTGAACACCTAAATGCAGCAATAAGATATCTGAATGGCTGCTTCATTCCTTCTTACGCTGCGCTAGCTTTAGAATTTACTTTTGCACATTAATACTAGTACTGTAAGGCTGATGCTTGAATTCTTTTCAAATGTGCAACATCATTTTAAAGCATCAGTTGTATGATATCAATGAAACTACTTCCATAATTGGAGACAAAAACCTATGAGCCCAAGTTATAAACAAAGTACCGGACTAACCTAGAAGGGGATTTGGACGCCGGACAGGGCAGCAGCCCGCAGCGGCGCAACCTGCTGCCGCAGAAGAGGATCGAATTGCGGGAGTGTGGGGGGGGGGGGGGGGGGATGGAGCTGGCCGGCCGGGTAGGCACGGGACGCAGCCACAGAGCCACACCTCGTTCGTCCAAGTCGGGGAAAGGGGCGTCGGGTAGGCAGGCAGGCAACGAACAAAGGAGATGGGCCTGCCTTACGCCCCAGGCCGCCTTCGTCCTAGTCTACAGGAGATGGGCCTCACGCCCCAGGCAGCCGCCCTATGGACGCATCCATGGCGCGGAGAAGTAGCGCACACCGGGCCTCACGCCGGGGAAGCTCCCAGTGCCGGTGGGCAGCCACGCCGGCCGGTTCATCCCGAGGAACAGCGCGTGCGCCTGCACCGACTCCCGCTCCCCCTCGGCCCTGGCGTCATCGTCATCCTCATCGACCACGCGGAACGTGAACCTGACGGCGTCCGGGTACTCCGCGCGCCCGGGCTCCCACACCGCGCTCACCATCCACAGCCGGCCACCGCCCGGCGAGACCACGAGGTGCCTGCTGAGGACGGCGTCGCGCAGCCGTCGGTCTTGCACAACCTCCTCCTGCTTCTCCGACGGTGTCCCGGCGCCGGCGTCGTCGAGGGGCCATCGCTCGACGATCCCCTGGTACGTCACGGCGTAGACGCTCCCCTTGTGGTACGCGCAGTCGGCGTAGGCGTCCGGGTGGCCGTGGACCCAAAATCTGTTGGCGACCAGCACCCGCCACCGGGTGTCTCCCGCCCTGACGTGGGAGATCCACCTGCCGCCGAAGTGGACGACCGTGACGGCGTAGTCGCCGCCTCCGGACGGGTCGCCGGACAGCTCCGCCTTCCAGTAGAAATACGTGGCCAGATGGTACGCGTCGTACTGCTGTGCGTCGATGTACTGGCCCGAGCTCCTGCTGAGTCGGTAAGCCTTGATTTTCCCCTGGTCGTCGGGCACGACGGCGGTCACGCAGGGGAAGTCGGTGACCGGCGGCAGAGGGATGGTCTGCGAGGTGAAGGGGTTGTGGAGCGAGAGGTTGCAGAGCTCGTCCACCACCACCAGCCACCCGTTGGAGGCGCCGCAGCAGGTGACGAAGGTGCCCGCCGGGAACGTGAGGCTGTGAACCCTGTCGACGTCGAGGAGGTTGCGGAGCTTGCAGGTCACGGCGGAGCGGCTGCGCCCGCCGGCCGGGTGGGGGTCTGGTTCCCAGGACATGAGCCATGGCGTGCGCGGATGTGGGATGTCGCCGGAGGCCGCGCGCCACGACGTGCAGACGCACGCGAAGGCGAGCGCTCCCGGGAGCTCCAGGAATTGCACGATGCTCGCGAGGAGATCGGTCGGGAGGTCCGACCAGCAGGGGGTTGTGCACGATCTTGCTGCTGCCATGGTGAATTTTTAGGTCTATCACGTTGCGCTTGTGACCCAGCGTGCTATTTATGTGCAACGATGCAATTAACGAACGACCAAATACATCGGCCTACGAAATCCGTTGCGAAAACAGATAGGCAATCCGATTTTGCGCGAGGCGGCTGACGACACCAACCCAAAAACCCCTCGATGGGAAGGGAGAAAAACAACCAAAAGGCGGCCGATCTCTGCCGGTCCGCCCCCTAGAGGTGGGGGTTAGCGTAATTTACGAAGAGGCGATTTCCTGGCGATCCCGATCTCGCTGGGAACCCTGTTCTCGGTAGGAAGATTGCAACGCCGCCTCTGCCGATCTTGCATCCAAGGATCCACCATCGGGGCAGATCGCGCCACCACATCATCACGACCACCCCAGCCACCATAAGCCTTCTGCGAGCTAGGGATCGCAGTCGTACACCACGGTCAGTCCCTAGGGTTTTGAGTCAGGTTCGTCAAGGCAGGAGTAAGGAGCGATGGAGGATGTGGAAGGGCTGATGAGAGGCCTGAAATTGTCAGCGGCGGAGAGAAGGGGGCTCAAGATTGGGGAAGCGGAGAAGGGGAAGGCTTGCGAGTGGGCACCGGAGGATCCTCAAGCGGTTGGAAAACTGTTCTCGGAGAAGCCGGCGCATGCTGGTGTGATAGGTCAAACGTTGGGACGAATCTGGTGCCCGATCAAAGGGCTAGATTGCAAGGAGTTGGAGACGAATGTCTTTTTGTTCACGTTCCGACAGGCGTCTGGATGGAGGAGAGCTTTGGAGGAGGGGCCATGGTGGTTTGACAAGGAGCTCCTGGTAATGGAGGAATTTGACCCAGACAAAACGGTGGATGAATATGAATTCAAGCTCATTCCTATGTGGCTCCGTGTCTTTGGCCTTCCTCTTGGTCAAATGAATAGAGCCACGGGAGAGCGGGTCGGGGCAGAATTTCATGAGCTGGTAGACGTGGATGTCGGTCCTGATGGGAAGGCTATAGGAAAATATCTTAGGTTGAAGGTCAAATTGAATATCAAGGAACCTCTAATGAGGGGATTTGTGCTGGACAGGGATAAGAGGGAGGGGGAGAAGGCAGGGGAGGTTGCGATGGAAGGGGAAGAGGAGTGTCAGAAGACGAAGAAGAAGAAGGGCTTACTATGGTGCCGGTTCGAATATGAATATATGCCGGATTTTTGCTATACCTGTGGTGTGATCGGGCACGGGGAGAAGGAATGCACGATGAAGCCTCCAAAAGGAGAAGCGCCGCAATATGGGCCATGGCTGAGGGTGGAGGAGAACAAGAAGAGGACAGAGGTAGTCGCGTACGGGAGAGGTCAGGGCAGCAGAAGCTATGGTGGGAGTGAAGGTAGCCATGAGAGGAGGAGGCAGTATGGATGGGGGAAGGGATCAAGAGGCTCAGATAGTAATGCTGCATCCTGGAGGAAGGAAGATACAACATCAAAAGATAGTGGTCAGGATACAAAGGGTGAGGAGAAGGAGGTGACAAGCCCACTGAAGATTGCTGCTAACGTGGGAGAGCCAGCAGGAAGCAAAGCTACAAAAAGCATTCAGTTTACGGAGGCCCGAGTCGAACTGCAAGCCTCGGAACAGAATAAGATGGCCATCGATCAAGCTCGGGTGGTTAATACTCCGGGTGGGGAGACTCAAGTGACACCAGCTAAAGAAGGAGAGGGTGCGGTGACGGAGAATGCAGTGGGAGGAGATGCAATGAAGGCAGGAGGAGAGGTGGCGGAGGGCAGCGGGATGAAGGGCAAGGGTGGTAGATTCAAACGGAAGAACCGACCGGAGAAGCAGGGATCGCAGGAGAGTCTGGAGGTGAAGCTGGGAAAGAGAGGAGTGGGGGAGATGGATGTTGATGAGGAGGTGAGTGCCAAGAGGGGGTGTGGGGAGGGGATCGAGGGCCAGATGGTTGCTCAGAACACGAAGGGAGGACAGAGTGTGCCAGCAAGTGCACAAAATGCTACAGATATATCGGCCGGGCTGCCGGAGCAGCCCCGCCGGGCGCAATGAAAATCATCAGCTGGAACTGCCGGGGACTCGGGAATGGCCCGGCAATTCGCTCTCTTCTCGAATTGGGGAGAGTGGAGGATCCTGATGTTTTGTTCCTTTGTGAAACACGGATGGAGGAGAAGCAGCTGGGGAGGTTTAGGTGGTTGTTGGGGCTCGCCAACATGGTAGCGTGGAAGGACGAAAGTAGCGGTAGGGGAGTGGCATTGTTTTGGCAGAAGGAGTTGAATGTTTCTCTCAGATCATACGGTAGGAGGCATGTGGATGTGGATATCACAAGGGAGGATGGGCTGGTGTGGCGCCTCACGGGGGTTTATGGAGAATCGGTCGAGGAGAGAAAGAAGGAGACGTGGAAGATGATGCGCATTCTGAAACAGCAACACCAAGGTGGACGCCCGTGGCTGTGCCTTGGCGATTTCAATGAAGTTCTGACAAGTAGCGAGAAGCTTGGAGGTGCTGACCGACCGCAATGTTACCTCGATGATTTTCGCCAAGCATTGAACTTCTGTGAGCTGAGAGATATTGGATTTGAAGGTGACCTGTATACTTGGAGAAATCATAGCAAGGAAATGCGAACATATATATGTGAAAGGTTGGACCGGGCCACCGCAAACAATGACTGGTGCACGGCCTTTCCAAATTATGCGGTGGTGAATGGTGAGCCGCGACATTCCGATCATAGACCGGTGGTGGTGCATCTTGAGGGGACGGAGAAACGGTGGAAGAGGGGAGACCGTAACTTCAGGTTTGAAGCACGTTGGCTGCAGGAAGATGGGTGTGAGGATATCATAAGGAAAGCGTGGGAGAGAAGTTATCAAGGAGGGGGGAGTGGTGTCACCCGAGGCCTTCAAAGCGTTGCCAAGGATATAAGTGTATGGAGTAGAGAAGTAGTGGGAGAATTAGATGGGAGAATAAAGAAGGCTCGGGGTGACCTGGAGAGGTGTATGAAGGCTCCGGTCTCTGAAGGAAAAATCAGGGAGGAAGCAGGCTGCATGCTATGTTGGAGGGACTGAAAGAGAAGAAGTATACCCAGCTGAAACAGAGGGCACCTATGTGGTGGTTGAGGGGAGGGAATAAAAACATTAAGTACCTGCAGTCCGTAGCTTCTGCGAGGAAGAAATCCAACAGATTAAAGGAGATCCGAAGGGAGAATGGCACGGTGGTGGTGGAGGGAGAGGCTCTAACTAATTATGTGTGCTCGTTTTTTCAGGATCTGTTCACTTCTTCTAATCCGCATCGGCTAGATGAGCTGATTGGCAAGGTGCAACCACGTGTCTCAAATACAATGAATGTAGTCCTGGAGGCTGAATCTACTAGAGCAGAGGTGAAAGCTGCTCTCGATCATATTGGTGATCTCAAAGCTCCCGGGCCAGATGGTATGCCGGCGATCGTCTGCAAGCGCCATTGGCATTTTATGGGGGACCGAGTCGTGGAGGAAGTTCTGAACGTTCTGAACGGAGGAGACTTCCCGGAGGGGTGGAATGATACTATGGTTGTGCTTATTCCCAAGGTGAAGAACCCAAAAAGGATCAAAGATCTCCGTCCCATCATCCTATGCAATGTCGTGTACAAACTTGTTTCGAAGGTCATAGCAAATAGACTAAAGGTGTACTGCCTGCTGTGATCTCCGAAAACAAAAGTGCCTTTGTGCCAGGGAGACTTATCACAGATAACGTGCTAACAGCCTATGAAATATCTCATTATCTGATGAACAAAAGGAATGGGAGGAGTGGAGTCGCAGCAATTAAGGCAGACATGAGTAAGGCATACGATAGGGTTGAATGGAGCTTTTTGGAGGCTATGTTAAGCAAGTTGGGGTTTAGTAGGAGGTGGGTTGCGCTTGTCATGAGATGTGTTCGGACTATTCAGTACCAGATTAAGGTGAATGGGGATCTGACCCAACAGTTTAGCCCATCGCGTGGTCTCCGACAGGGGGACCCCATCTCCCCCTATCTTTTTGTCATCTGTGCGGAAGGATTGTCGGCGCTGTTATTGGATGCAGAAGAGAAGGGGGTGATGCACGGAGTGAAGATTTGCCCAAGGGCATCATGTGTATCACATCTACTATTTGCGGACGACTCCATGCTCCTGATCAGAGCAGACCAACAGGAAGCAGCAGCACTACACGAAGCATTGCAGTTATATGAAGCGTGCTCGGGGCAGTGCATAAACACGGAAAAATCTGCAATTATGTTCAGCCCTAACACATGCGATAATAATAGAACTGCAGTAAAGGTCGAGTTGGGTATACACAGTGAGGATTGGAATGAGAAATACTTAGGGTTGCCAGTCCACGTGGGGCGATCCAGGAAGAGAGCTTTTAGCTACATCAAGAGGAATATATGGGGACGTGTTTATGGATGGCAGGAGAGATTGCTAGCAAAGGAAAGTAAGGAGGCTTTGGTGAAGGCGGTGGGGCAGGCCATACCCACCTACGCTATGTCATGTTTTGATCTGACTAAGACCTTCTGTTCGGAGTTGAACACACTACTGAGTAACTTTTGGTGGAGTCAGCAAGATAAACAAAATGCCATGCATTGGCTCAGTTGGGAGAAATTGTCACAACCCAAGGCCATGGGTGGGCTAGGGTTCCGAGATATGCACCAATTTAACTTAGCAATGCTGTCGCGGCAAGGGTGGAGGATTGTGCAGAACCCAACAAGTTTGTGTGCCAGGATACTAAAGGCCCGCTATTTCCCTGACTGCTCGGCGCTGGAGGCAGTGGCCCACGACGGGATTTCGTACGCTTGGCGTAGTATTCTGCAGGGGCTGGATGTAGTGAAACAGGGATACATCTGGAGGGTTGGCGACGGCCAGAGAATCAACATATGGCTGGACCCTTGGCTACCTAGGCCTTGGTCGAGGCAGGTGATAACGCCGAAGGGTTCTAGTCTTCTGAACCATGTGCATGAGCTGATCAGCCCGATCACGGGAAGCTGGGATGAGCGCCTCATTAGAGACACGTTTTGTGCGGAAGATGTGCGGTACATACTCCAGATCCCATTGAGAGAGGGGGGAGAAGATTTCAGAGCATGGCATTTTGATAAGAAGGGCAATCACTCCGTTAAAAGCGCCTATAA
This sequence comes from Triticum aestivum, assembly GCF_018294505.1. Lineage (NCBI taxonomy): Eukaryota > Viridiplantae > Streptophyta > Magnoliopsida > Poales > Poaceae > Triticum > Triticum aestivum. The sequence continues at coordinate 543,542,754 of NC_057799.1, forward strand.
GCTAATAGTGGAGCTGAACAACTAGAGACGGAATGGAGCACCAAGTACGAGCACAGCCAGCTGGTCAGCTTGATCACTGCCCGGACCAAAGTTGGAAGCGGATATGGCAGATTCCCTGTCCACCGAAGCTACAAATGCTTGTCTGGCGTATTCGCCATGAGTCACTAGCTTTATGCAACAACTTGGAAAGACGTGGTATAAATCTTGAATCATCTAGCTGCTTTATGTGCGGTAGAGGCGAAGAGGATGGTGGCCACCTGTTCATTAAATGTAAGGTTGTGAAGGAGGTATGGAGGCACCTGGGGATTGAAGTAGAGCGTACTCGGCTGGAGGGGATTGGGGGTGTGCATGCGATGCTTGACTCTCTATGGGGGCTAGATGAGAAGAAACGAGTGCTAATCATATCCTTTTGGTGGCATTGGTGGAATAACAGAAACAAAGTCAGAGAGGGAGAGGCCCATGTGTCTGTAGTGGAGGTTGCGAGGCGAGCGCGTTGTGATGCACTTGAGTATGAGAAGGTATTCTCACCAGCCAAGCCTAAGCAGGCCCCTGAGAAATGGCAGCCGCCTGCACATGATGTCACCAAGTTTAACCTTGATGGGGGGTTGTGGCTCGTGATAGCACAGGGCAGGTCGTTTGCGCCAGGGCCGGGCGGCAAGAGCAAGTTTATGATACTTTTGGTGCAGAAGTCAATGCTCTAGCAGCGGCAGTAACTACAGCAACAGAGCTGGGAGCCATCAGGGTGGCGTTTGAGATGGATTGCGAGTTGCTGGCTGATGCGATGGACATCAGGAAAGTTGACGCCTCGCCATATGCAGTGATCATTGAGGACGTGAAGCTTCAACTGAAGCTGTGGTTTTCCAGCTGGAGTGTTAGCTCATGTAGGCGAACCCTGAACTCTGCTGCGCATGAGCTAGCCCAAATCGGTTGTAACTGTCTACCAAACACGTGTGTGGAGTGGGACACTCTTGTACCGCCCAAAGTGGCTGCTTGCGTGTCGGGCGATATGCCCGTACGTCGTTAATCTATAAAGCTTTGCTTTCCTAAAGAAAAACAACCAAAGGAGCACATATGCGGCAACTGACTACTCTTTTTTTTCTTTTTTCCTTTTTTTGCTATAGGTTCAGTCACTTTTCCCTCCAACCCAAAAAACCCTCGATGTGAAGGGAGAAATAAAACAAGTTGTTGATACGTCTCCAACGTATCTATAATTTTTCATTGTTCCACGCTGTTTATTATCAATCTTTAATGTTTTATAATCATTTTATATCATTTTTTGGTACTAACCTATTGACATAGTGCCAAGTGCCAGTTGCTATTTTTCCATATTTTTTACAATGCAGGAAATCAATATCAAACGGAGTCCAAATGCCACGAAACTCAACGATGATTTTTTATGGGCCAGAAGGGAGCAGATGGGCCCTGGTTGCACCTGGAGGGAGTCCCGAGGAGGGGACAACCCACCAGGGTGCCCCCCGGACCACCTCTTTGCTCTATAAATACCCCAAACATACCAGAACCCTAGAAGCATCGATGAAATATTCATCCAGCCGCCGCAGAGTCCAGAACCACCAGATCCAATCTAGACACCATCACGGAGGGGTTCACCACTTCCATTCGTGCATCTCCGATGATGCGTGAGTAGTTCTTTGCAGACCTTCGGGTCCATAGTTAGTAGCTAGATGTCTTTCTCTCTCTCTCGCTGAATTCTCAATACAATGGTCTCTTGGAGATTCATATGATGTAGCTCTTTTGCGGTGTGTTTGTTGGGATCTGATGAACTTCGAGTTTATGACCAGTCATATCTTTTTATATACATGAAAGTTATTTGAGTTTATTTGATCTCTTATATGCATGATCTCTTATAGCCTCGTATTTCTTCTCCGATATTTGGGTTTTGTTTGGCCAACTTGATCTATTTATCTTGCAATGGGAAGAGGTGCCCGGTAGTGGGTTCGATCTTACGGTGCTCGATCCCAGTGACAGAAGGGGAACCAACACGTATGTATCGTTGCTACTAAGGATAAAAAGACGGGATCTATATCTACCGCCATATAGATAAACTGATCTTGTCCACATCATGTCATCGTTCTTATTGCATTACTCCGTTTTTCCATGCACTTAATACACTAGATGCATGCTGGATAGCGGTCGATGTGTGGAGTAATAGTAGCAGATGCAGGCAGGAGTCGGTCTACTAATCTTGGACATGATGCCTATGTAATGATCATTGCCTGGGTATCGTCATAATTATTTGAAGTTCTATCAGTTGCCCAACAGTAATTTGTTTACCCACCGTTTGCTATTTTTCTCGAGAGAAGCCACTAGTTAAACCTACGCCCCCCGGGTCTTCTTTCTCATATATTTGCCTTGCGATCTACTTTTCCTTTGCATTTTTATTCATATCTATTAAACCAAAAAATACAAAAATACCTTGCTGCGTTTTATCTTTATTTATTTTATTTGGCGTTTTATCTATCAATCTACTACAATTTACCTCACGTCTGCTTGCCTATCTTGAGGCGCCGTACCCCGAAAGGGATTGACAACCCCTTTAACTCGTCGGGTTGCGAGGTGTTGTTGTTTTTGTGCAGGTGTTGTTTACGTTGTGTTGCTTGGTTCTCCTACTGGTTCGATACCTTTGTTTCATAACTGAGGGAAATACCTACCGTCGTTGTGCTACATCATCCCTCCCTCTCCGGGGAAATACCGACGTAGTTGCAGCTACCATCAAGGAGAATTTCTGGCGCCGTTGCCGGGGAGGATCTTCAACATAACCAGGTTCCTAATCACAAATCTCATCTCCTTGCAATTTACATTATTTGTCATTTGCATCTCGTTTTCCTCTCCCCCAACTTCACAAAAATTTACCGTTTTATTCGCCTCTCTTTTCCATTCGCCGTTTTCTCGTCAGATTTGTTTTTGTGTGCAATCTTGTTTGCTTGTGTTACCATGTGCCTTTTATTTGCTTGCATCTTTGCTTGCTAAAAATCTATTGTCATGGATCCTCGTCCACTTTCTAATCTTTTCAAAAGATCCAATCATGTTGAACCAGTTGCTAGTGATTTGAGTGCACTTGATTATCTCTATGAAGTTTTGCTTGAGATTCATGAATCTGAAAATTGTGATGAACAAATTTATGAAGTGATTCATGATAGATCCTTGAATGAAAAGCATGATTGCAATGATTTTACTATAAATTCTATTAATGTCAATTGTGCTAATAATATGCAAAACCCCAAGCTTGGAGATGCTAATTTTGCTATGTCCACTACTTGTTGCAATGATCATGATTGGGGTGATTCTCCGTATGATCTTGAAAATTTATTTAAGCCTCATGATGAATATGTTTGCAATAATATTGAAAGTGGGTTTGGAAGAGCGTCAACTTTAGGTAAAAGTAATCCCACATATTTGGAGAGTGTTCAATCTTATGAAATTTTTGATGAAAGTGGGTTTGGAGAGGTCATGACTTTAGTTGATGTTAATCCCACTATTTTGGAAGAGTTTCAACTTTGCATGCATTTGGATCATGAATAGAATATTTTATGTGATGGTTATATTGTTGAATTTGATTATGATCCCACATGGAATTATTATGAGAGAGGAAAATATGGTTGTAGAAATTTTCATGTTACTAAATTACCTCTCGTTATGTTGAGATTGTCAATGTTTTATTCCTCTCCTTTGCATATGCTAGATATTTCTTATTTTGATAATTTATTTGCTTATAAAATTCCTATGCATAGGAAGTATGTTAGACTTAAATTTGTTTGTCACATGTTCTATGATGCTCTCTTTGCGTTTCAATTATTATCTTTCATGTGAGCATCAATAAAATTATGCCTAGCTAAGGGCGTAAAACTATAGCGCTTGTTGGGAGGCAACCCAATGAATAAAATTTATTTTTGATTTTTGCTTTTTGTTCTTGTGTGTTTACACAATTATGCTACTGTTATTATTGTGTTTTTTATGTTTTAGTTAGTGTTTGTGCCAAGTAAAGCCTTTAGGATTTTCTTGGGTGATAGTTGTTTGATCTTGCTGAAAAAGACATAAACTTTGCACTCACGAAAATAAGTTTCATAAATCACAGAAAAGAGATTTTGCTCTGATTCTTTTTGCATAAGATTAATATGCAAATTACCCTGGTCGTCCTAATTTGGTAGAATTTTTGAAGTTCCATATTTGCAAAAGTCAGATTGCTACAGACTGTTCTGTTTTGACAAATTCTGTTTTCTTTGTGTTGTGTGCTTATTTTGATGGCTCTATGGTTTCTTTGATGAGTTTTTTCCATAGAAAAGTTGGAATACAGTAGATATAATACAAAAACAAAATGTGAATTGGTTTGATACAACACTTATAGTAGTGATTTATTTTTCTTACACTAACGGATCTCACGAAGGTTTTGTTGAGTTTTGTGTCATTGAAGTTATCAAGTTTTGGGTTATCTTACGATGGATGAAGGAAGGATCTAAGAGTCTAAGCTTGGGTATGCCCCGGCATCCCAAGATATTAACCAAGAATGAGCAACCAACTAAGCTTGGGGATGCCCCCGAGTGGCATCCCCGCTTTCTTCCAACAACTATCGGTATTTTATTCAAGGCTATATCTTTTTTCATCACATGATATGTGTTTTGCTTGGAGCGTCTTGTATGATATGTGTCTTTGCTTGTTTTATTTTGTGTTTTAAGTCATCAATCCTTGCTGGACACACCTATTTGAGAGAGCTAAAATTATATCATGACTTGTTAGAATTGCTCTCTGTGCTTCACTTAAATCTTTTATGAGCTAGGACTTGCTCTAGTGCTTCACTTATATCTTTTTGAGCAGGGTGTGCTTTGTTATTTTTGAACAAATGATCTCTTGCATCACTTAGATTTATTTGAGAGTTAGTAAAATTTTGAAGAAAATCTCTCTAGCTTCACTTAAATTATTTTGAGAGAAAGAAAATTTGTTATGCTCATGATCTTCACGTATATTTGTTTGAGCATTGAAAAGCAACACATGAAAATTAGTCCCAAAGTGGTAGATATCCAAGAAGGATAAAGTAAAAAATGTCATGAAGATCATTGGACAAAATAAACTTGATTCCTAGTAATAGTTTTGAGATATGCTGATGTGATATGTGAGTTATGTTGATGAGTAATTGTGCTTTAGTAAGAATATTTGTGTTAAGGTTTGTGATTCCCTATGCATGCACGAAAGTCAATAATCATGCAATGAAATTATATCATACTTGTGGTGCATTATTCGGTGTTAATTATGCTTAATGCTTGCTTATGAGATTATTCGTTTCTTGGTTGGTCACTTCTCAATCTTTTTGCTAGCCTTCATTTTGCACCAAGTATGATCTCTACTTGTGCATCCAAAATCCTTTAAACCATTTTGCCACATGAGTCCACTATATCTACCTATATGTGGTATTCATTTGCCGTTCTAAGCAAATTTGCATGTGCCATCTCTAATTTTCAAAATAAACTTCTCTTTTGTGTGTTTGTTTCGCTTGCGGAACGGTAACGGGTGGCTAATATTTTTCATGCTAGATGTGTTATTCTCACGATGAGTGTTTATTCACTTGTCATTGCACGAGAGTAAGGCAAAGGTTTTAGGGATGCCTAGTCCCGAAATGCAAAAAATGAATTTACTTTATGTTGTCAAATAATAAATTCCTTGGAAAGTGTTGGTATGGAGGGCACCCGTGGATACGGCTAGCCATGGAAAGTGAAAGAATGGTGGAAAAGGAATAAACTTTATTTTCTGTTTGGGAACCGCCTATGGCATATCTAGCATGGAAAGTGTTCGTAGCTCTAAGTCGTTTTCGTTGGTGGGATGGATACACCTCCCAAAATGTTTTTATCTCTAATTTTTCGCTTTGAGCTCTGGCACCTCTACAAATCCCTACTTCCCTCCACGAAGGGCCTTTCTTTTACTTTATGCATTTTTATTTTTAATTTGAGTCTCCATCTTCTCTCATAAAAAAGCACCAACTAGGAGGCAATATGATCGTGCTCAAGTATTGGGTGTAGTTAATATCCGAGTGTGTTTCATGAATGGATCAATGTTTGAGCATGATGGGCTAGGGATAACTTATTTTAGCATTGATATTTTGAAAGACATGGTTGCTTGTTGATATGCTTGAGTATCTAAATTATTATGTCAAAACTAGACTATTGCTTTGAATCACATAAGTCCAAATGTCCATGCTATAAAGAAAAGAATATGATATGACTTGATGAACAACACTTCACATCAAAAATTCTGTTTTTATCACTTACCTACTCGAGGACGAGTAGGAGTTAAGCTTGGGGATGCTGATACGTCTCCAACGTATCTATATTTTTTAATTGTTCCATGCTGTTTTATTATCAATCTTGGATATTTTATAATCATTTTATAGTCATTTTATATCATTTTTGGTACTAACCTATTGACATAGTGCCAAGTGCCAGTTGCTGTTTTTTTCCATGTTTTTTACATCATAGGAAATCAATATCAAACGGAGTCCAAATGCCACGAAAATCTACGATTATTTTTTATGGGCCAGAAGGAAGCAGACGGGCCCTGGTTGCACCTGGGGGGAGTCCCGAGGAGGGGACAACCCAGCAAGGCGCGCCAGGAGGCCCTGGCATGCCCTGGTGGGTTCTGCCCACCTCGGGTGCCCCCCGGACCGCCTCTTTGCTCTATAAATACCCCAAAAATACCAGAACCCTAGAAGCATCGATGAAGGATTCATCCAGCCGCCGCAGAGTCCAGAACCACCAGATCCAATCTAGACACCATAACAGAGGGGTTCACCACTTCCATTGGTGCCTCTCCGATGATGCGTGAGTAGTTCTTTGTAGACCTTCGGGTCCGTAGTTAGTCACTACTAGGAAAATGCTTATACACAGTAGCATAGTAGTAGCGTTGTAAAATAGTAACCGCTACTGCTATCTAGCAGTAGCGCTTTTCCTGGCAAGCGCTACTAGCAACTCTGTAGTAGTAGCGCTAGGAAGCAAAAACGCGCTACTACTATGTGGGACCAGACGAGGCCACCGACGATCGCTGGATTTGTAGCGCTGTACAGAAACAAGCGCTACTACTAACAGTTTAGTAGCAGCGCTTGGTTTTACTGTGCCACTACTGCTAATGGGCTACACTTAGTAGTAGCGCTTTTTCTGGAAAGCGCTACTACTAAGTGCCATAGCAGTAGCGGTTTTTGCTAAGCAGCGCTACTGCTAGTTGCGGCTGGTGCCACCTTTTCCACCCCTCCCCCTCCTCTCCCCCACTTTGCCCTCTCTCCCCCTCCTTTCCCCTGTCCACTCTCCACTCTCCACCATTGTTTCTCTTTTTCTCTCTTCCTCCTACCTCTCTTCTCTCCTCATTAATGGCACGCTCCTCCATAAATGGCATCTCTCTTTGTCCTACACCTCTCTTCTCTCCCCCATTAATGCCCCCTCCACCATAACCCCTCTCCATTAGTTAGCTAGCTAGATTCACCTCTCCTCACCAACAACTAGATCTAGCTAGCTATTTAACCAACCACATGTGCTCTCTCGATCGTTCTCTCCCATCATCTAATTAACCGCGTGCTCTCTCGGTCTCTCTCGGGAGATATATAGGTGAGTAAAAAGTTGTTCATTTCAAGAATGGGAATATGTGTGTGAATGAGAATAGGTGTGTTTGGGATATATATATATATATATGGAGAGATTTGTGCGAGTGACATGCCCTCGAGTTGCTTATGTTTTGCGGAAATGTCAATTTATTTCCGTTTCGGTGAATTTAGAGCAAACTCAATATGTCCTATTTTTAGGCAAGGTCATGCCAAAATTATATATATATGACTTTGGAGCATGCATTATTTATTTTATAACCTTCTGCTTGTTATACCGTGCAGTCGGTCATGAAGGCGAGTGGATGGAAGGTGGAGCGATACATGCAATCCGCGGTGATGGACATGTATGCAAATAATCGGACTAGGATTAGATGTCCGTGTGCAAGATGCAAGGAAGGGGTCCTTTTGGACCCTTTTGATCGTGGCACTTTGAAGGCGCACCTGCTGATGAATGGTTTCATGGATGGATATACTTAGTGGGTAAGTGAAGAAGATGATGATGATGAGGACGTCCACATGGCAAGGAATAATGATATGGGGCTAGACGAAGAGATGACCGGTCGACATGAAGACGATGGCGTGATACGTCTCCAAGGTATCTATAATTTTTGATTGTTCCATGCTATTATATTATCCATCTAGGATGTTTTATATGCATGTATATGCTACTTTATATGATTTTTGGGACTAACCTATCAACCTAGAGCCCAGTGCCAGTTTCTGTTTTTTCCTTGTTTTTGAGTTTTGCAGAAAAGGAAAACCAAACGGAGTCCAATTGACCTGAAATTTGACGGAGATTATTTTTGGACCAGAAGAAGCCCACGGAGCATCGGAGATGGACCAAAGGAGTCCCGAGGCACCCACGAGGGTGGGGGCACGCCCTACCCACCTGGGCGCGCCCCCTACCTCGTGGCCGCCTCGGAGACCCCCCCTGACTTGTTCCCGACGCCAAAACCTCTTATATATACAGAAACCCCCAGAACATAACCTTGATCGGGAGTTCTGCCGCCGCAAACCTCTGTAGCCACCGAAAAGCAATCCAGACCCGTTCTGGCACCCTGCCGGAGGGGGATCCCTCTCCGGTGGCCATCTTCATCATCTCGGCGCTCTCCATGGCGAGGAGGGAGTAGTTCACCCTCGGGGCTGAGGGTATGTACCAGTAGCTATGTGTTTGATCTCTCTCTCTCTCTCTCTCGTGTTCTTGATGCGGCACGATCTTGATGTATCGCGAGCTTTGCTATTATAGTTGGATCTTATGATGTTTCTCCCCCTCTACTCTCTTGTAATGGATTGAGTTTTCCCTTTGAAGTTATCTTATCGGATTGAGTCTTTAAGGATTTGAGAACACTTGATGTATGTCTTGCGTGGGATACCCATGGTGACAATGGGGTATTCTATTGATTCACTTGATGTATGTTTTGGTGATCAACTTGCGGGTTCCATGACCTAGGGAACCTATGCATAGGGGTTGGCACACGTTTTCGTCTTGACTCTCCGGTAGAAACTTTGGGGCGCTCTTTCAAGTTCTTTGTGTTGGTTGAAGAGATGAATCTGAGATTGTGTGATGCATATCGTATAATCATACCCACAGATACTTGAGGTGACATTGGAGTATCTAGGTGACATTAGGGTTTTGGTTGATTTGTTTCTTAAGGTGTTATTCTAGTACGAACTCTATGATAGATCGAACGGAAAGAATAGCTTCATGTTATTTTACTACGGACTCTTGAATAGATCGATCAGAAAGGATAACTTTGAGGTGGTTTCGTACCCTACAATAATCTCTTCGTTTGTTCTCCGCTGTTAGTGACTTTGGAGTGACTCTTTGTTGCATGTTGAGGGATAGTTATATGATCCAATTATGTTATTATTGTTGAGAGAACTTGCACTAGTGAAAGTATGAACCCTAGGCCTTGTTTCCTAGCATTGCAATACCGTTTACGCTCACTTTTATCGCTTGCTACCTTGCTGTTTTTATAATTTCAGATTACAAAAACCTATATCTACCATCCATATTGCACTTGTATCACCATCTCTTCGCCGAACTAGTGCACCTATACAATTTACCATTGTATTGGGTGTGTTGGGGACACAAGAGACTCTTTGTTATTTGGTTGCAGGGTTGTTTGAGAGAGACCATCTTCATCCTACGCCTCCCACGGATTGATAAACCTTAGGTCATCCACTTGAGGGAAATTTGCGACTGTCCTACAAACCTCTGCACTTGGAGGCCCAACATTGTCTACAACAAGAAGGTTGTGTAGTAGACATCAAGCTCTTTTCTGGCGCCGTTGCCGGGGAGGTGAGTGCTTGAAGGTATATCTTTAGATCTTGCAATTGAATCTTTTTGTTTCTTGTTTTATCACTAGTTTAGTCTATGAAAGAAAACTACAAAAAATGGAATTGAGGGTGCCTCATATGCTTCATCTTTTTAATATCTTTCGTGAAAATGATGGAAAGGAAAATTGTGCTCAAGTGCTAGAAGAAGAATGCATTAGAATGTTTGGCACTAAATATTTGAATGATGAGCATGATTGCAATGTTGTTAGTATGAATTCTTTGAATATCCATAGTACTAATGATGATTGCACTAGTCATGATGTCTCTTATAAGCATGTAAACTTTTGTGGAATACATAGAGCTTGGAAGTACACACCAAATAGGGAAGATAGATTTTGCAAGAGGCATAAGTATTTGGAAACTAAATGATTTCAAGAAATGCTAGATGATTGTGCTGAAAGATTCAATATTTATCGTCATCCTTGTGAACTTTGCAATGAACATGGTCATTTAAAGATCCAATGCTATTTGTTTCATGATCAAATCATGTCCAAAAATTGTGATAACTTGATTACCCTTGAGCATCATAAAGAGCTTAGTCTTCTTTTGGGGTATGAAGAAATGAAACGTATAGCTGAGGGTATTCCGAAATTTAATCTTGATAGATTTCTTGATTTTGATCTAGAAGAAATTTTTATGTATTGTGCGGTGAATTGCATTGAAAATCCTTATATTGCCAATTACATAAAGATAAGAAAACAAATAGAAGATGAAGAGAATACTAATGAAAGGGAAGAGACTTCCCAATATCCTCCTATTATTTCTTATGATGAATCAGGTAACGAGGAGGAGCTTTCTATTCAACCAACCTCATTAATAAGGAGCTCAAAAAAGAGGATTAAACCCACACATGATGTGAAGAATAAAAAGAAAAGACAGAGAAACAAAGGTAAAAAGGTATCCCTCTCAAATTATGTTGCTCCTATTACTCATTGTGACGATGATAATTGCTATACTATTGGTGTTATCCATACTGTTAATGGTGAGAGTGATTATGCTTATGATATGAAAAGGCCCAAGCTTGGGGATGCCATGTTTGATGAGAATGATATGTTTGAGAATTTATTTGTTGCAATTAATGTTTGTCCCAAGCTTGGGGATGCTATGATTTATGAAGATGATATTTTTAACCTCCCAAGTTTTGATATGCAAATTTATTATGATGATAGCATGCCTCCTATTTATGATGATTATATTGATGAAAGTGGATTTGGAGAGGTCATGACTTTATTTAGTAATGATTCCACTATCTTGGAAGAGGTTTCAATTGATTATGATGAGAACAAAGTTGCTACTTATGATGATTATTCTGATGACACTTATGCTATAAAAGGTAGTGATGATTATATTTATAAAACTTGTCATGATTATGATTACCCTTTTTCTGAGCATTACTCTTTTAATGTGGAAACAATTTATAGTATTCGAGTTTCTTATGATACTCCCACTATTCCGAATGAGAAGAATTTTGCTTATGTGGAGAGTAATAAAAATTCTATGCTTGTAGATCATGAAAAGAATGCTTTATGTGATAGTTATATTGTTGAATTCATTCATGATGCTACTGAAAATTATTATGAGGGAGGAACATATGCTTGTAGTAATTGCAATAATATCAAGTTTCCTCTCTATGTGCTTAAAGTTTTGAAGTTATGCTTGTTTTGCCTTCCTATGCTAGTTGATTATTGTTCCCATAAATTGTTTGTTCACAAAATCCCTATGCATAGGAAGTGGGTTAGACTTAAATGTGCTAGTCATATTCTTTATGATGCTCTCTTTATGTTTCAATTATTATCTTTTATGTGAGCATCATTGAAATCATCATGCCTAGCTAGGGGCGTTAAACGTTAGCGCTTGTTGGGAGGCAACCCAATTTTATTTTTGTTCTTTGCTTTTTGCTCCTGTTTAGTGATAAATAATTCATCTAGCCTCTGGTTAGATGTGGTTTTATGTTTTAGTTAGTGTTTGTGCCAAGTAGAACCTTTGGGAAGACTTGGGTGAAGTCTTTGTGATCTTGCTGAAAAAGACAGAAACTTTATGCTCACGAAAAAAATGGTTAAAAATCACCAGAAAGTGATAAAATACTGATTCCAATTTCAATAGATCAATAAACAAATTATCTAGGTCGTCCTATTTTGGTAGATTTTTCTGAGTTACAGAAGTATTCGAATGATACAGATTACTACAGACTGTTCTGTTTTTGACAGATTCTGTTTTCATTGTGTTGTTTGTTTATTTTGATGAATCTATGAGTAGTATCGGAGGGTATGAACCATAGAGAAGTTAGAATACAGGAGATATTACACCAATATGAATTTATAATGAGTTCACAACAGCACCTAAGTGGTGATTTATTTTCTTATACTAACGGAGCTCATGAGATTTTCTGTTAAGTTTTGTGTTGTGAAGTTTTCAAGTTTTGGGTAAAGATTCGATGGACTATGGAATAAGGAGTGGCAAGAGCTTAAGCTTGGGGATGCCCAAGGCACCCCAAGGTAATATTCAAGGACAACCAAGAGCCTAAGCTTGGGGATGCCCCGGATGGCATCCCCTCTTTCGTCTTCGTTCATCGGTAACTTTACTTGGAGCTATATTTTTATTCACCACATGATATGTGTTTTGCTTGGAGCGTAATTTTATTTTCTTTTGTTTTGCTTGCTGTTTGAATAAAATACCAAGATCTGAAATTATTAAATGTTAGAGAGTCGTCACATAGTTGTATGATTATTCGACTACTCATTGATCTTCACTTATATCTTTCGGAGTAGTTTGTCGTTTGCTCTAGTGCTTCACTTATATCTTTTAGAGCACGATGGTGGTTTTATTTTGAAGAAATAGATGAACTCTCATGCTTCACTTATATTATTTTGAGAGTCCTAAACAGCATGGTAATTTGCTTTGGTTATAAAATTAGTCCTAATATGATGGGCATCCAAGATGGATATAATAAAAACTTTCATATAAGTGCATTGAATACTATGAGAAGTTTGATTTCTTATGATCGTTTTGAGATATGAAGATGGTGATATTAGAGTCATGCTAGTTGAGTAGTTGTGAATTTGAGAGATACTTGTGTTAAAGTTTGTGATTCCCGTAGCATGCACGTATGGTGAACCGTTATGTGATGAAGTCGGAGCATGATTTATTTATTGATTGTCTTCCTTATGAGTGGCGGTCGGGGACGAGCGGTGGTATTTTCCTACCAATCTATCCCCCTAGGAGCATGCGCGTAGTACTTTGTTTCGATAACTAATAGATTTTTGCAAAAAGTATGTGAGTTCTTTATGACTAATGTTGAGTCCATGGATTATACGCACTCTCACACTTCCACCATTGCTAGCCTCTCTAATACTGCGCACCTTTCGCTGGTATCATACACCCACCATATACCTTCCTCAAAACAGCCACCATACCTACCTATTATGGCATTTCCATAGCCATTCCGAGATATATTGCCATGCAACTTTCCACAGTTCCTTTTATTACGACACGCTCCATCATTGTCATATTGCTTTGCATGATCATGTAGTTGACATCGTATTTGTGGCAAAGCCACCATTCATAATTCTTTCATGCATGATATTCTTTATTCATTGCACATCCCGGTACACCGCCGGAGGTATTCACATAGAGTCATATTTTGTTCTAAGTATTGAGTTGTAAGTAAATAAAAGTGTGATGATCATCATTATTAGAGCATTGACCCAGTGAGGAAAGGATGATGGAGACTATGATTCCCCCACAAGTCGGGATGAGACTCCGGACGAAAAAAATAAAAAATAAAAAAAGAGGCAAAAAATAAAGAAGAGAAGGCCCAAAAAAAATTAAAAAAAGAGAAAAAGAGAGAAGGGGCAATGCTACTATCCTTTTACCACACTTGTGCTTCAAAGTAGCACCATGATCTTCATAATAGAGAGTCTCCTATGTTGTCACTTTCATATACTAGTGGGAATCTTTCATGAACTTGGCTTGTATATTCCAATGACGGGCTTCCTCAAAATGCCCTAGGTCTTCGTGAGCAAGCGAGTTGGATGCACACCCACTTAGTTTCTTTTTGAGCTTTCATTAACTTATAGCTCTAGTGCATCCGTTGCATGGCAATCCCTACTCACTCACATTGATAACCAATAATGGGCATCTCCATAGCCCATTGATACGCCTAGTTGATGTGAGACTATCTTCTCCTTTTTGTCTTCTCCATAACCACCATTCTATTCCACCTATAGTTCTATGTCCATGGCTCACGCTCATGTATTGCGTGAAGATTGAAAAAGTTTTAGAACATCAAAAGTATGAAACAATTGCTTGGCTTGTAATCGGGGTTGTGCATGATTTTAATATTTTGTGTGATGAAGATAGAGCATAGCCAGACTATATGATTTTGTAGGGATAACTTTCTTTGGCCATGTTATTTTGAGAAGACATGATTGCTTTATTAGTATGCTTGAAGTATTATTATTTTTATGTCAATATTAAACTTTTGTCTTGAGTCTTATGGATCTGAATATTCTTGCCACAATAAAGAAGATTACATTGATAAATATGATAGGTAGCATTCCACATCAAAAATTCTGTTTTTATCATTTACCTACTCGAGGACGAGGAGGAATTAAGCTTGGGGATGCTGATACGTCTCCAAAGTATCTATAATTTTTTATTCTTCCATGCTATTATATTATCCATCTAGGATGTTTTATATGCATTTATGTGCTGTTTTATATGATTTTTGGGACTAACCTATTAACCTAGAGCCCAGTGCCAGTTTATGTTTTTTCCTTGTTTTTGAATTTTGCAGAAAAGGAAAACCAAACGGGGTCCAATTGACCTGAAATTTGACGGAGATTATTTTTGGACTAGAAGAAGCCCACGGAGCATCGGAGATGGACGAGAGGAGTCCCGAGGCACCCATGAGGGTGGGGGGGCACCCTACCCCCCTAGGCGCGCCCCTACCTCGTGGCCGCCTCGGAGACCCCCCTGACTTGTTCCCGACGCCAAAACCTCTTATATATACAGAAACCCCCAGAACATAACCTAGATCGGGAATTCCGCCGCCGCAAGCCTCTGCAGCCACCGAAAACCAATCTAGACCCGTTCCGGCACCCTGCAGGAGGGGGGATCCCTCTCCGGTGGCCATCTTCATCATCCCGGCGCTCTCCATGACGAGGAGGGAGTAGTTCACCCTCGGGGCTGAGGGTATGTACCAGTAGCTATGTGTTTGATCTCTCTCTCGTGTTCTTGATGTGGCACGATCTTGATGTATCGCGAGCTTTGCTATTATAGTTGGATCTTATGATGTTTCTCCCCTCTACTCTCTTGTAATGGATTGAGTTTTCCCTTTGAAGTTATCTTATCGGATTGAGTCTTTAAGGATTTGAGAACACTTGATGTATGTCTTCCGTGGGATACCCGTGGTGACAATGGGGTATTCTATTGATTCACTTGATGTATGTTTTGGTGATCAACTTGCGGGTTCTATGACCTTGGGAACCTATGCATAGGGGTTGGCACACGTTTTCGTCTTGACTCTCCGGTAGAAACTTTGGGGCGCTCTTTGAAGTTCTTTGTGTTGGTTGAATAGATGAATCTGAGATTGTGTGATGCATGTCGTATAATCATACCCACGGATACTTGAGGTGACATTGGAGTATCTAGGTGACATTAGGGTTTTGGTTGATTTGTTTCTTAAGGTGTTATTCTAGTACGAACTCTATGATAGATCGAACGGAAAGAATAGCTTCGTGTTATTTTACTACGGACTCTTGAATAGATCGATCATAAAGGATAACTTTGAGGTGGTTTCATACCCTACAATAATCTCTTCGTTTGTTCTCCGCTATTAGTGACTTTGGAGTGACTCTTTGTTGCATGTTGAGGGATACTTATATGATCCAATTATGTTATTATTTATGAGGGAACTTGCACTAGTGAAAGTATGAACCCTAGGCCTTGTTTCCTAGCATTGCAATACCGTTTACGCTCACTTTTATCGCTTGCTACCTTGCTGTTTTTATAATTTCAGATTACAAAACCTATATCTACCATCCATATTGCACTTGTATCACCATCTCTTCGCCGAACTAGTGCACCTATACAATTTACCATTGTATTGGGAGTGTTGGGGACACAAGAGACTCTTTGTTATTTGGTTGCAGGGTTGTTTGAGAGAGACCATCTTCATCCTACGCCTCCCACGGATTGATAAACCTTAGGTCATCCACTTGAGGGAAATTTGCTACTGTCCTACAAACCTCTGCGCTTGGAGGCCCAACAACGTCTACAAGAAGAAGGTTGTGTAGTAGACATCAAGCTCTTTTCTGGCACCGTACATGTCGGCGGGGAAGTGTCCAGAAATGACAACGACGGCGGAGAAGATTCCGGACACGGCAACGAAGAGTCCGGACATGACGGAGAAGAGGCGGCGGCCATGCCGCAGTCTTCGACGCTACTAAGTGCAGTCGTGCAGGACCCTCATGTTCGAGACCTCCTTCGCAAGAGTACAACTAGTGAGAGAGCTGCTTCTAGAGAGGAGGCCAAGCTGGCGCAACTTGAAGTAGACTCGAGGACTCCATTGTATGACGGTTGCGATCCCGAGGTGACCCGCTTGAGTTTCACGCTCGAACTTCTAAAGATGAAGGCCAAAAACAAATGGACAGACAAAATCCTCGATGAGCATTTGAAGTATCTACATAATAAAGTTCTTCCTGCGGGGAACCTGTGTCCTACTAGTGTCGAGGAGGCCAAGAAAATCGTTTGCCCTTTTGATTTGCCGCACATTAGGTACCACGCAGGCATCAACGATTGCATCATTTATCGAGGGGAGCACGCGGAAAAAACCAGCTGTCCAGTGTGCAATGCTTCTCGATACAAGAAGGAAGGAAAGAAAGCTCCTCAGAAAGTTGTATGGTACTTTCCAAACACTCCCTGTCTGCAGCGGTATTCTGTAGATCCTAAGGAAGCAAAGCTCATGCGCTGGCATGCGGAGAGGAAGAAGCCCGACGATGGAGATGATCCGAGGCTGAGACACCTCATAGATGGTAGCCAGTGGAGAGCATTCAACGCCGTATATGGATTTGCTCCAGAAGATCCAAGGAACATCGTGCTTGGTGCGAGTAACGATGGCATGAATCTGTTTGGAAACCAGAACACCAACCACAGCACATGGCCTGTGTTTGTATGGATGTACAACCTCCCCCCATGATAGTGCATGAAGACAAAGTACATACACATGAGCATGCTGATTCAAGGGCCGAAACAACCGGGAAATTGTATTGACCTGTATATGGGGCTTCTGCAAGAGGAGCTAGACACGTTATGGAAAACACCGGCATGGACATGGGATACCAGCAAAGGAGAATATTTCCATATGAGAACCGCGCTGATGACGACGGTGCACGACTATCTCGGTTACGGGTACACCTCAGGCCAGGTGTGCCACGGATACTGCAGATGCACAAGGTGCATGGATGATAGAACGTCTCAGCAGCTTACGTCAATGAAAGATGGCGGGTCCGGGAAAATAGTGTACATGGGGCATCGTAGATGGCTCGAGAAGGATGACCCGTGGAGAAAGCGTGGAGATCTATTCAATGGGTCGGCTGAGCTTCGAGGACCTCCACGTAAGAGGAGCGGCACCGAAATCGACGAGCTGTTGAGAAACTGGGAACAATGCCCCGCATCGGGAAAGATCAAAAAGGCTTCGGAGCCGTTGCTGAAGGTATGGAAAATGAGGTATGTTTTCTGGGACGTGGAGTACTGGCCCAATCACGACACGCCTCATTGCCTTGATCCAATGCATATCACGAAGAATGTCCTCGAGAGCTTGCTTGGCACACTGATGAACATGCCAGAGAAGACCAAGGATGGGCCAAAGGCAAGGAAAGACTTGGAAGATTTGAAGATCAAGAAAGATCTCCACCATAAAAAGTTGATGGAGGAGACGGAGACGGGGACGGAGGAGGGGGAAAGGGGCAGAAAAGTCAATAAGAAGGAGGAGAATTATTGCCCCCCTTCTTGCTTCACCTTAAGTGCGAAGGAGATCAATCAATTCATCAAGTGCCTTATGGGAATCAAAGTCAATTCCGGTTACTGTGGGAAGATAAGCAGATTTCTAGACCCCAAGAAGAAAAGGTTCAGCGGGATGAAGTCTCATGACTGTCACGTGATGATGACGCAGATACTCCCGGTTGCCATTAGAGGGGTAATGGAGAAGCACGTCCGTGACATGCTTACTGGTGTCTGCAACTTCTTCGACGTTATATCTCGAAAGTCCATAAGTGTGAAGCAGCTCCGGAGGCTACTGGAAGAGATCGTTGTCATACTATGTGAGCTTCAGATGTACTTCCCGCCCGCGTTCTTTGACGTCATGGTGCATCTGTGTGTCCACATCGTGGACGACATCATCGACCTCAGGACGACATTCCTTCATAGCATGATGCCGTTCGAGAGGATGAATGGAGTCATCAAAGGATTCATTCGTAACATGTCCCATCCCGAAGGGAGCATCGTCCAGGGGTATCTGATGCATGAGTGCGTCTCCTTTTGCGAGAATTATATAAGCGTCGGAGACCCTGTTGTTGGTTTGCCCGTCAAGAAGCATGATGGGAAGCTCAAAGGAGATGGTCACAACAACGGCCGGAGGGAATTGCACGTGGACTACTCAGATCGACGGAACGACTTTGATAGGGCTAACTTAGTAGCACTACAACACCTAGATGTCGTAGATGATTATGTGGCACAGCACAAAGAAACCATCGCAAAGAAGTACCGTGATAAGGGGATGCTCAAGATGGACGACGAAGTTACTGTAGAGCACAACGCCACTTTCTTGCGTTGGTTCCAAGAGCAAGTTCTTGAAAATCCCCCGGAAGAGGGCAGTTCGGACAGATTGCTCATACACGCCTTAGCACATGGCCCCGCGCCCACGCTCGCGACCTATCATTCCTACGATATCAATGGGTACACGTTCTACACGGAGGCCAAAGACATGGACAGTGATTACCAGGACTCTGGGTGACAACTCAATGCGTGACCGACGCCAACGGCACAACTGAAAGATTCTACGGAAGGGTCGAAGAGATCTGGGAGCTTGACTATGCTGGAATGCACGATGCGACGATGTTCCGTGTCAGATGGGCCAAGGACGTCGTAAGAGAAAACAAGTATTTCACCACCATGTCTATACCCGACGCGAAGAGCACTCCCGTGAACGTTAACGTCATCGCCAAAAATGAGCCATGGGTACACGCTAAGCACGTGACACAATGCTTCTTCATAACCGACCTGGCCAATCCCAGCCGTGTTGTCGTGAAGAGATCCAGAAGGAGCATCGTCGGAATGGATGGAGTCGCCAACGAGGAAGACTACGACCAATACGGCAACCCGATGAGGGAAGATGACGATGATGATGAAGCATACGTGAAAAGAAGAATCAATACTACATTACCTAAGAAAGATCGTAATCCATGGCTCCGGAAGAGTCACAAGGAGGGGCTCAATTACTCGGTAACGAACAAGAAAGGGAAGAAGCTCAATGTGAAACGTCGTCGACATAGCTGATCAGAAACTACCTACATATATATATATATATATATATATATATATATATATGTATCTATTTTGTGTACGCACTTAAGTAACCGTTATCGGTCAACTGATATGTTACCATCACATGCATGGTTTCGGTGATATTCGCGCAGTGGGGGAGAGGGAAGACGCCGTCGTCAGGAGAAAAACAAAAAAACAAAAACAAAAGGGAGAAATTAGTACAAAAGAAAAAGGAAAGTAAACAGAAAAGAAAAGGAAAATAATAAATAAATAAAGAAAAGGAAAATAATAAAAGAAAAGAAAACTCAAAACTAGAAAAGGAAAATAAAAAAGAAAAATAGCAGTAGCGCTTGTCTGTGGACCAGCGCTACAGGTAAGTATTTTAGAACTAAAAAAACAAAAGATGGAAAAGATAGTGGTAGCACTGCTTTACAAACAAGCGCTATAGCTAAGTTAGCTATAGTGCTTGTCTGTAAAGCAACGCTTGTCGGGCGTTGGGTGCGACATATGCCAATGGATGGCTTACCATGGTGGGAGCGAGCAGAACGTCGCCGGTGCCCGGAAGCGGGATGAGGCGTAGACACGAACGCCGACGTACTTTACCCAGGTTCGGGGCTCTCCTAGGAGATAACACCCCTAGTCCTGCTCTGCCGGGTCTCCGCATGATCACTAAGGCACTAGTGAGTACAATGGTGCTCCTCGAGCTGTATGCTAGAGGTAGGAGAAAGTAGGGCTAGCTCTCTCCTCTCTCTATGTGTGAGTCTAGGTCTAACAGGTTGGGAGCCCTTTGCATGGGTGCCCTGGGGGGTTTATATAGGCCTACCCCCCAGGGGTACAATAGTAATCTAGCCGGGTGTAGGACCCGGCTGTCAGTGTCTCCTGTCGCCGGCTTCTCCGTCGGCCACTGGGGCCCGCTGCCTGGTGGGCCCCGCCGACTGGTCTGGTGCGGAGCCGACAGGCCGCCTCCGCCGCTTGCGGGTCTGGTCGGCTGCTTGTTGCTGTAGCCATAAGGCTAATGACGCATGCTTGGTTGGGGGGCGGCGTGGCTACAGTCCCGCCGCCTGGTGGGAGATCAATGTAGCCACATCGTGTCTCGTCTGGTTAATGGCGCAAGGACTCCGAGGGAGGAGTGGGCCGCCTGCTAGAGGCCGGCCTCCCTCAGGTCCGACTGGTCAGGCTCTACCGTCCTCCGGTCTCTCACTGCCCGGTAGGGCCCGCGGCCTGCAGGCCGTACTGACAGGCCATCGTGGGAGCAGGGCTCCGCCTGACAGGGGTGACGTCAAGGGTTGAGTGGCAACAGTGACGCGCCGTGCGGAGATCTCCGCCTGTACGGGGCACTGTGGCCACGCCATGCCCTGGTTATGGGGGTGATGGGCTACACTGTAGCCACATCCTGTCTTGTCTTCTTAATGGGGGCGCATACTTTGAGGGCGTCGTGGGCCGCGTGCTAGGAGCCGGCCTCTCTGGAGGCCGCCTGCTAGGAGTCGGCCCGTCTTGGTGCCGTCTTCTGGTGCTTGGCCGTCTTCTGGCAGCTGGCAGCTGGCCGCTTGAGCCAGCCGGCCACAAGCAGGCGGCGCTTCATTCTGGATGCTTGAGGGGCGCAGCCGGCCCAATGTTTTGAAATGCTCAGGGACTCGGGTTAGGCTACCCGTGGCCCATTACTCTAACAGTAGTCCCCGAAGCTGGTGAGGCGACGTGGCTGACAAGTCGAGAGGCCTCAGCAGTTTTCTTCTCCAAGTGCTCTTGCTGAATGCTTGGTCCGACTCCTAGCATGCCGCCAGCTGGGAGTCGGCCACGACCAGGCGGGCTCGTCTGATAATTTCGAAACGTCAAGGTGGGAACCTGGTGGCGTGCTTGCTAAGCCTCTAGGCCCGCCGCGCGCGGTAAGCACGCCACGCGGCACCAGCCAGCCAGGCCAGCCTGCCAGCCCACGCGCGCGATGGGACGCGGCAGTAGGCTGGCCCGCCACTACCGGGCCTCGGCGCTCGAGCGGATCCGCTGCAGCCGAGGCAAACAGTTGCGATTCTGTGCAGAGTTACTGCGTGCAGTAACTCACGCAATAATCGCGGGGCCGTGGGGTCGTGGGTGCAGTTAATCCCACAATCCCACGCCCCGCCCCCTCGGCTTCGCAGCCCAGGGGCTATAAGTAGGGGGTGGAGGGGGAGCGGCGGAGCACGCGCGCCCTCCTCTCCCTCTTCCATTTTCGTCCTGCTCTTCTTCTTGCTGCTGCTACACCTCTTTGCTCCGCCGAGGCGTTGCCGCAGCTCATCGCCGTCGACCCTCCCCGTCCCGGAGCTTCTTGCCCCGCCGCGCCACTTCTCCATCGAGCTCAGTTTCCATGGCGCACGAGCGGGGAGGGGATTGGGACGGCTCGGTCGTGATCGACGACCACCTCGCCTTCCTCCGCGCCACACGGCGGCTGCCCGGCGCAGGCTTCGTCAAGGTGCGCATGCCGCCGATGAAGGAGATATCACCGGTGCTGCAAGGAGGCGAGCGGGTTATCTTCCGCTCGCACTTCCTCCACGGCTTCGGCCTACCGGCAAGCGGGTTCTTCCGCTCCTTCCTTGACTTCTACCATCTTCAGCCGCATCATCTGACGCCCTAACACCGTGACGCTGCTGTCTGCCTTCGTCACGATGTGCGAGGTCTATCTCGGCATCCTCCCCACCATCGAGTTGTGGGGAGCATTCTTCTACGCCAAACTGGGCAACACCGCCAGGGAGAAGGCGACCCAGTGCGGTGCCTTCGTCGCGGTGCGCCTTCCATCGGTGAAGAACGCCTTCCGCGCCATCAAGCTGTCACAGTCGGTCAAACTGTGGCAGAAATCTTATTTCTATGGGGAGAACGTCGACCCGACCGTCGACTTCATCAACCTGCCGCCCTACAAAGCCGGTGCTCCGGCCGAACCTCCGGCCAACTGGGGCTACAAGCCGAAGCCCATGTCGGCCGACTCCACCGCCGCCGTCAACCGGCTCTGGGTGCTGACCGAGGCAGAAAGCCTCAAGGCGTCCGACCTGCTGGTCGCCTTCGTCGAGCGCCGGGTTCTCCCGCTCCAAGGCCGGCCTCATCTATTCTGTCGGATGAGCGGGCATCGTGACCCGTGCCGGATGTGCATGAGGGACATGCCGACTGCCGAAGTTGCCCGTATGGTGAAGGAGATTTCCGACCTCAAGTTGTCGGAAGGGTCTTGGAGGTTCGGCAAGTGGCCGTACTCCCATGACAACCCGCCGCCTGCTGTAAGTTTCTCAACTCTTTTCTTTTTTAGTGCTTGTCTTGGTCTTGGTCTTGAGTAGTCGGTCCTTTGACGCAGATCTACATGTCTCCGGCGACGTCCGCCATCGTGGGGTCGGGTGGAAACTACCTGCCGGACCGGGAGGTGAGCGATGTGGACGACCCCGACTTGGGGGCGGCCACCCTGGAGGACGACGCCATAGGCAGTGGCGACGGAGCAGGCAACTCCGAAGATGGAGGCGGTCTCGAGACCTGGCCCGATGATGATGAAGAAGAGGATGAGCCGCGCCATGCGCGGGGCGCCGGCAAGGCGGACGCGGGCCCCTTCGGTGAGCCGGCTGCTCGAGGCGGCACGCGCAAGCGTAAACAAGGCGCCGTCTTGTTCGGCAGCGCACCGAAGAAGACCAAGAACTCGTCTGCCGCTACCAGGCGGAAGGAGGCCGCCGCGAAGGCGGCCAAGTGCCAGAAACTTCCGAAGGCGCCTCCTTTGGTGTCGGTGTAAGTATCTTTTCCTTGTTCTTTCCTTCTTTGTCGATTCTGTCTAAGCTTTCTTGCTTTATTTTTCTTGGCTTAGGGCCCCGCTCTCTCTTGAGAAGTCTGCCGCCACCTTCGTCATTGGGTCGGCGCAGACCTCCACCACCACTCGGCGAATCGACCCTGCAGCCGACCTCCGGGAGGCGCAGGAACGAAACGTGCGGGAAGTGCGCGAGGAGCAGGAGGCCGCCCGCATGGAGAAGGCGGAGGCGGACAAGGCGGAGGCCACCGCGCTGAAGAAGCTGGCGGAGGCTGAGGCTGATGTCGCGGCGAAGAAGCTGGCTGAAGAAGCTTCGCGCCATCAGG
Organism: Triticum aestivum; assembly: GCF_018294505.1. NCBI lineage: Eukaryota > Viridiplantae > Streptophyta > Magnoliopsida > Poales > Poaceae > Triticum > Triticum aestivum. The sequence continues at coordinate 543,566,305 of NC_057799.1, forward strand.
CGCCACTATTCGTCATTCCACTGAACTCCGCACCGCCACCACCAGAGTTCACGGCGCCGACTGGGAGAGCCGGCGATGATCATCCGGCCATGAAGAGGGAAGGCGGCGATGTCGCCATGCCGGAGGCGGACGCGCCTCCACCACCACCGTCTAGAGTAGTGCAGGACAACCAGCTGGCTGGTCCGCCGGAGCAGCCGGCCGGAGGCGAGATGGCGACGGGCCCGGTTCCTGAGGCCCACACACCATCACACCGCCGAGGCGCAAAAGCGACTTCGGCGCCACGACCGCTGGAAGCCAGCGACGCGAGCTCGTCAGTCCCGGACGCCGAGGCGACCAGCGCTGCACCCACTGAATGGGTGTGTGGAGGCGGGACGGGTTGAGGCCACCGCTCTTCAGCAATGCAACAGGGCTTTCATGGATCCACGAGCGGCCATTCGGGTACATTTCTTGCTTCTTCGTCCTTGATTCTTGTATTTCTCTATGGGGGCGCGCCAGTGCACCCACTGGGTGTAGCCCCCGAGTCTCGGGCCGGCTGCTGAGCAGGCGGCTCGGAACTTTAATTGGCAAGCTCCGAGTGCTAACTTCGTCTGATAACTTCATCGTAGGATTATCATAATCTTCGCGCGACCACCTTTAACTCAAATGTTCGAGAGCTGGACCAACGGACCGCCGACTTGTCGGAAAGCCGAAGTAAGTCTTCGTTTTCTTTCTCCGCGGGGGCGCGCTAGCGCACCCGCGGGCTGTAGTCCCCGAGATTCGGGCCGACTGCTGAGCAGTCGGGCTAGATCTCCCCGCGACTGTACTTCCTCTTTCCTGATTGTTGATTACTTCTTTCTCTGCGGGGGCATGATAGCGCACCTGCGGGCTGTAGTCCCCGAGATTCAGGCCGACTGCTGAGCAGTCGGGCCGGATCTCCCTAGCGACTGTACTTCTTCTTTGTTTATTGTTGACGTCTTTTTCTTTCTCTACTTTTGCAGAGGCCAATGCCGTCCTGCAGTAGCAGCTGGGTGAAGCCAACACCGTGTTGCGTGCCAAGGAGGCAGAGTGCAGCAAGCTGGCCCAGGAGCGTGACCGACTGGCCACGCAACTGGCGGAGCAGGCGGAGCTTCTCCAGAAGGCCCAGAAGGAGACGGAGGTGAAAGAGTCCAATCTCCTCGCCGAGTTCGAGACCGAACGCTCCACCTGGACCGACAAGGAAGTGTTGCTGACTGCCGGCTTCGGCAGGATTGAGGACATGGTTGACTGTAAGCTTTCTTCTTTTTTCTTTCTTTGAGCTGCCGGCAGCTGATCAGGCCGGCTTCTAGCATCTAACTTCTGGCTTTCTGCCTGAGCAGACTTCTTCCCTGGCCACTCTGGTGCCGCCAATCAGGCTATTGAGGCCTATCGTGAAGAACGGAGGGATGAAGGTGTGCAGGTCTCCGCCAATGCCCCCGGACCCTTAGCGAACAACTCCTCGGCATCCAGGCCCGTCTTCGGCCGGCTCATCAGATGTTGCGCCGTCTTTAGCGCGTCGGGGCCCAAGCGATCTCCGCCCTGTGGCCAGACATGCCGGCTCCGCGCACTCCTAGTCGGACTGCCGACTGGCTGGAGGTGGCGGCCGGCCGTCTTGAGGCTTGGAACGGTTCCTCGGCCCGGGCCGGAGCGCGCCGGGCCTTGGAGTTTGTCAAGGCATGGTACCCTGGGCTAAATCTAGCCCAGTTGACCATGTTCCGGCAGGAGGCCCAAGAAGAGCTGGTGGCGGTGGAGCGCGATCTTGTCAGACGGGCTGCGGCGATCGCCGAGTACACCAACACCAGCATCTTCGTTCCTGACCTGGCCGAGAATGGTGCCGAGGCGCCACCGGAGTGGTTCGGGCTGAACCCGGAGGACGACGAAGACTAGGCCGAGATGATCGACTCCAGCGACGAGGGAGAAGACGAGGAGGACGAGGAAGGCGGAGAAGATGCGCCAGAGGTCGGAGCGGACGGCCAGCCTCAGCTTGACTGTGCCTCGAACAACGAGCCACGCTCGAGTGCGCCGACTGCTGCTAGAGGCGACCAAGCGGAGACTGACCGGCCGTCCACTCCACCAACCGGCACCACCAACTCTGCCAACCAGCCGGACCTCTCTGCTGCTCCCTAGGCCGCCAACTTATCTTTATTTCCTGTTTTGTCAGTCTCGACAAACTTTGTTAAATTTGCACAATTCCACCCGTGGGGTGTATTTCAAACTCTGTTGAATGCTGGCCAAGGGCCTTTTGATATGTAAATATTCTTCCACACAAGCTGTGTTTTTGCCGAGTTATGACTTTCCTTGATTTCTGCTCCTTGGCTTTTTTCCTTTGCCGCCCTCCCTTAGCTGCCATCTTGCCAGCCAGACAGCCGTTTTGCGGACTGTGGCTGGGTCAAGTACTTAGCTACTTTCGGGAGGGCAAGTACTTAGCCGACTAGAGCGCTAGCAAGTTAAGTAGAAGCCGGCCGGCCGGCTGCTCAGCAGCCGGTCGATGAGGCGGGAAGCCGGCTTGAACTATGTACATGCTTAGGGTCCTTAGCCATTTTTCATGTGGGCACCCTTTTCTGCCTTTAACTTCTGCCTACCGGACAGTCGCTCTGCGAGTTGCGGCCTTGGCAGGAGAAGGTTTAGGTGCCAACACACTACTTGTCCGGCTGTAGGAAGCACCACATAGTACAAGGCGGCGAGCCCCCGGGCCAACTGGTCGAACCCGATGCCAGGCGGAATAATGAAATAACACATTCATAGGCATAATACTTATCATATAGATAAAAGAGGGTAGCCCCCGAGCTCTTCTCGGGGGACCCGGAGTCTTCGTACTTAATACAAAAGGTAGCGTGGTACATACTGCATCAACTGTAAAATCTTCGAAGGAGGTTTGCATTCCATGGCCGCTCTGTCTCCTTGCCAGAGTCGTCTCTCTTGCGTGCTCTGGGCTTCTGAGCGTCGATCAGGTAGTAGGAGTCCTTGCCCAAAACTTTGCTGATGATGAAGGGGCCTTCCCAAGGTGCCGAGAGCTTGTGCTGGCCGGCTGTTCGCTGGATCAGCCGGAGCACAAGGTCTCCCTCTTGGAAGGATCTTGGCTTGACCTTCCGATTGTAGTATCGGCGTAGGCTCTGCTGGTAGATGGTGGACCGGCTGAGTGCCAACAGCCGGCTCTCTTCCAGCAGATCGACGCCGTCTTCTCGTGCTTCTTTTGCCTCCTCTTCGGTGTACATGGTGACTCGAGGGGAGTCGAATTCTATGTCCGTTGGGATGACGGCTTCGGCACCATAGACGAGGAAGAAAGGCGTGAAGCTGGTTGACTTGTTCGGAGTTGTGCGCAAGCTCCAGAGGACGGCGGGCAGCTCATCGAGCCAACAGCCAGCCAAATGCTCCAGAGGCTCGACCAGTCGGGGCTTGATGCCAGACAAAATGAGGCTGTTTGCTCGCTCCACTTGGTCATTTGACTGCGGATGGGCAACGGACGCTAAGTCCAGTCGGATGCCCTGCGTCGTGCAGAAACGAGCCAAGGAACCTTTGGCAAAGTTTGTGCCGTTGTCGGTGATGATGCTGTGTGGTATGCCATACCGAATGGTGATGTCAGCGATGAAAGTCACAGCAGTCGGACCGTTCAACTTCTTGATTGGCTTTGCTTCTATCCACTTCGTGAATTTGTCCACGGCGACGAGCAGATGAGTCATGCCGCCGCGTGCTGTCTAGAATGGTCCCACCATGTCCAGTCCCCGGACGGCAAAGGGCCAGGCAATGGGGATGGTCTTGAGTGTAGAAGCCGGCAGGTGTGTCTTGGAGCGGAACTTCTGGCACCCTTTACACTTCTGGACCAAGTCTTTGGCATCTTCTAGAGCAGTCGGCCAGAAAAAACCATGGCGGAAAGCTTTGGCAACAAGTGATCTTGAAGCCGCGTGGTGACCACACTCGCCTTGGTGGATATCTTTGAGGATTGCTTGGCCTTTCTCCGGCTCCACGCAGCGCTGGTACACACCAGTGACACTGCGCCTCACAAGTTCTCTGTTGACAATGGTGTATGCTGCTGCCCGACGTTGCACTTGTCGGGCTGAGATCTCATCAGTCGGCAGCTCTTTGTTCACTAGAAATTTGAGGATGGGCTGCGCCCATGAAGGTGCTGCTATTTCTTTGACTGCCAGAACTGCAACTTGCATGAGGGCGGTTGGGCTGGGAGGCGGCGGGTTGGAGTCGGCTACCGCTTGCTGTATCGATGAAGTCCCCGGGCTGACTGCTGCAGTCCCTGGGTTGGGTTCAGAAGTCCCCGAGCCGGGTGCGACTGCAGCAGCCCCCGAGCCGCCTGCCGAAGTCCCCGCGCCGGCTGCTGGGGTCCTCAAGTCGGATTCGACTGCTTCAGGACGAGCCAGCATGAAGATGGAGTCTGATTCTAACGACGGCTTGACAGACGGCTTGACGAGGCGCTGTAGGGCGACACCGGCTGGTATTGCTTGCTGGGTGGAGCCGATTCGTGCCAAAGCATCAGCTTGCTCGTTGTCGTTTCGTGGCACATGGAGGAACTCGCACCCTTCAAAGTATCCACTGAGCTACTGTACGAGGAAGCGGTAGCTTGCCATATTTGCATCCTTGGCGTCCCAGTCGCCTGACGACTGCTGGACCACCAAGTCGGAATCACCATAGCACAAGATCCGATGAATGCCCGAGTTCCTTGGCAAGCCGGAGCTCGTGTATGAGTGCTTCGTATTCAGCTACGTTCTTGGAGGCTGCAAAGTGGATTTGCAACACATATCTGAGCTTGTCGCCTTTGGGAGAGGTGAGGACGATGTCGGCTCCCAAACCGGTGCGCATCTTGGAACCACCAAAGTGCATCCACCAATGGGTGCAGTCCGGAGCTGGCGGTAGGTACTGGGTCTCGGCCCAGTCAATGAGGAAGTCGGCCAGTGCTTGGGACTTGATGGCGGTGCAAGGCTGGTAGTAGATGGTGTATGTGGCACCCCCGCTCAGAGCGACCGGTTTACCCTGCATTGCCAGCCCAGAGATCATGTCTTCTGGCAACACACAACATATTGGTACAGAAAACAACCGCTTTATTGATGCTAGCGGAACAGAGTTCATATTACAACAGTGGTCGAGGCCAAGCGGCACACTCGGTGCGGCGGAACAATATGTACATTATTTAGTGAACATAAAGGGGCCTCGACTCGAACAACTACGTGGCAGCGGAATAACGTCGTAGCGGAAGCTCCATATCACAGGGACACTGATGTGGACACGATCTAGACTCGAACAGCGCTCCTTTCCAACGAGACTTTCCTGAAATCTGGCATGACACGCCAGGTCAGTACATTGAATGTACTTGCAAGCTCACAACAAGCATAATCATAATGACAAACAATATCATGATATTTAACCAATTATTAATAATGCAACATTATATGTCAACATGCTGTGATCAAGCCCGAACGTCCCTCAGGACAGCTTACCAACTGTGATCATCTCTGGACCACAAACACACCACCATAGTGGTCTTTCTCAAGAACAACTCGTGATCCTTACGGCGATCACAACCACGACCATCATTTGGTCCCAAATACCTCGATGGCCTTTCTGCCATCCATTGACAATGCAAAGTTCATAGCTTAGTGTGCAATTTTTATTAAACGTTGACTCATGGTGGGACCTAGTACGAGGTGTCCGTGACCGTGGACTCGGCTATCGATAGATTATACACTCTGCAGAGGTAGCACACTGTACCCACACCACGGAACCCATGGCCTCGCATTCCCATTCGGGTGGACCAACGGCATTCCGACAAAACCCCTCCATTGCCACAGCACTCTCCCGGCCACTCCGACCCAAATCCCCAACGGGCTGGTCCTGGGTGGCCCCGTGTCTACCAAAGACACCTCGACCACCGTCGTGGTCAAAACACTCCCACTCGGGGACTCGGTACCATAATCTCATCAACGAGCACACAAGATTATGTGTGCTTACCGGGCCAGGGCAAACACGACATAATCTTCCCTAGATGGAGGCACCGACCAGAGGCCGTGTCAATGGACCGAATCAAGGCCTTCCCACAAGGCAAATGTGGTTGCACTGGAAAGAAACTCGATTCAGCGGCACCATGACCCAGTCAACGGTATATTCAAGTTGAGTTATATTCAGGATTAACTTTAAACTAAAAATGACCGGTGTCATAGCATGCCATGAAATGCAAAACAACACATGCATCACATATTGATAAAAATGACCGACGTCATCCATATGCACACCAAGCATAAACGTCAACAACTCATATTACTCTACTTGCTCAAAATGACTCACAACTTAACCAAAATATTTTGCAACAAGTTTTATTAATTTCCTACGCAAGAAAGTAACTCCGATAAATCTTTCATATGCTTGACCAAAAGATATCATTATCAACAACTCTTAATTTCTTTATCACTAAGTTGGGTTCAAACATTCTGTAAGACAAGTAATATGATTAAACAAGTATTTAACAGAATATTTTCTAACAAATTTTTATCAATTTAAGAATGCAAACACAAAGCTTTAAATAATTACTAACATGCATAACAAAATTATTTCTAACATCACCTCAAATAAATTTTAACTTGCTTTACCCACTTAAACTAGTTTCAACTATTCTGTAAATCAAGCATAACAACTGACCAATACTTAACAGAATACAAATAATTCAATAATTATTTAAATGCATGGGTTAATCATTTCATTTAAGTGAGAAAATCACAAATATTGAAATGGCATCATAAAAATGTTGTTGTGGCTTGCCTTAGTGCAGATGAGGTTCACAAGCCTCCTGGTGATCCTCAAGACAAGCCTCACCTTCTGAAAATAATTTTAAACACAAAAAGAGAATATCAAGAACACTTCTGAAATTCACCAGAAATTCTAAACAGCTCAGAAAAATCTCATCTTTGGTGAGCTGTTAGATTTCCTTTCAAAGAACACAATGCAAAAAGAATCATCTCATTTGGACTTATGGTTAAAAAGTTAAAATTGTTTGAAGCTCTCTGGAATATAAATGAATTTGAATAAAAAGAAACAGCTGGGGGGTGACGTCGAAGGCGTAAAGCCCAGGGGCGCCACCACTCGTACCGCTTCGCGCGTGTACTGAGTGGCTGACTAGCGGGCCCCGCTAGTCAGGTGGGGGAAGAGGGAGAGAGAAACAGAGAGGGCCGCGGCTTCGCCGGAGCTCTCGCCGGCGACGAGGGCTCCTTGGCCCAAACGAGAGGGAGGGATTGAGAGAGGGGACGATGGCGCACCTGCCCGTACCCGTAGCGTGGCTAGGGGTGGTCGGACAGCGTCGGAAACTAGCTCGCAAGCGGAGGCAGAACATGGAGGTCGCCGGAGTTGAGGAAGACGGCGAGCAGAGGTCACTCCAGAGGCTCCAAGTGGGCGAGATGGCCTCACCGGAGAGAGGCGGAGGCCTTGGAGGGGTCGCCCAGGCCTGGGAGGGGCTGGAGCTACCGCGGCGACCAGAGGGGATCGCCGGCGAGCTCGAGCTCGGGGACGGCGGCCCGAGGCCTGCCCGGCCGGGCTACGGCTTCCTACTCGATCGTGGGGTGTGTGTGAGTGCTGGATGGTGCTCGAGGAGGCTGGGGGTGGCTCTATTTATAGGCGAGCGGCGGGGGTGCTTCGGGCTCCGCCGGTGGACACCTGTCCACGGCGCCTGGCGACGAGCGGCGTCAGTGAGAGGGGGAGAAGGCGACGGAGGTCACGCGGCCACTGTGGGCGAGCGGAGACGAGCACAGGATCAAGGGGATGGCGACGAGCACAGTGCGCTCCGCACTGTTGGGCTGGCCGGACCTTGCCCGTGCTCGCTGCGGCGAGCTCCGGCGTCGGCGAGTGCCAGGGAGGAGTTAAGGACGTCGAGACGATGATGGTGGCGGGGTTTGGCATGGTTGGGCAGGCGGGGGAAGCGAGCACGCTCGAACAGAGCGCTCGGCGTCACCCAGAGCGCGTCGACACGCATGCCTGGCATCGTGGACACGCGTGGTCACCGCGCGAACTCTCTCCTCAGGCCAGCCTTCGTCCAAAAATCATGCCTGGCATGTTGTTTGTGGTAGTTTTGAAGTTTACCACGGTTTGGTTTGGATCCAGGTGCAGTAGAGAAGATTTTACAAGCCAGGTAAGTTTCTGGTCAGTAACTTTGTGATGTTACTGTGGTCAAATGGCTGGGAGTTTGGGGCTGTGCTTTGGAGGCTAGTTATAAGTTACTAAGGTAAAGATGCACAAGAAAGTTCAGGTCAAATGGAGCAAGTAAAATGGTAGTTGCTGTAGAAACCACCATTTCTGTCCAGAACAGAAAAGATTTTCTGTAGCAAAAATATTCCAAAAAGTGATGAAATATTTTTGCTCAGGGAGGTGCCCTAGGGTCCCTAGAATATTTGTGAATTATCTTAGAATTTTCTGAGCCATAAAAATTAGGGTTGCCTTGAAGCAAACAGATCTGGCTTAGGGTTTTTGAGAGAAAATGAATATTTTTCATTTAAGAAAAATATTCCAAAGGTTATTTTGTGGTGGATCAGAAGTGAAGTGATGGTTTGGGAGAGAAGTGAACACTTGTGTGAAAGCCAAGGATGCCCAAGTGTTTAAGTCCAAATGAAAAGATTCAGAAACTCCAAGTTTCAAAAACTTTCAAATGAAATTTCAAGCAAATAAGAAAGGGCAAAAACCAGGCTGTCACAAACCTCCCCCACTTAGAATGAATCTCGTCCTCGAGATTCGGTTGCTTGGGAAAACCACTCTAGATACTGACTCTTAAGGAACTCTTCCTGCTCCCAAGTTGCTTCTGACTCGGTGTGATGCTCCCACTAAACCTTGAAAAATTTTCTGACTTTGCTGCGAGTGACCCTTTCCACTTGATCCAAAATTTTGGACGGTCTTTCTTCATAAGTTAAATCCTTTGCCAATTCTATCTCAGCCATTGCAGTCCTTTTCTCAGGCGGGGATATGCATCGTCTCAATTGCGAAACATGGAACACATTGTGTATTTCTGACAACTCCGGGGGTAGTTCCAGTTGGTATGCAACCGTACCCACTCGAGACATAATTGAGAATGGACCAATGAATCTGGGTGCCAGCTTTCCACGAGTCTGAAATCGCTTAACTCCTTTCATAGGAGTGACTCGGAGGTACACATGTTCTCCGGGTTCAAAACTGACCTGCCGGTGCTTTGCATCATAATAACTCTTCTGACGGGATTTGGCCAATTGCAGTCGGTCTCTGATTTCCCTGACTTGTTTCTCGGCTTCCATCATGAGATCGGTTCCGAAGATATGGCTATCTCCAGCTTGAGACCAATTTAGAGGAGTGCGGCACTTACGACCATATAGAGCTTCATAGGGTGACATCTTTAGACTGGTCTGGAAACTGTTGTTATACGAGAACTCGGCGTATGGCAAGCAATCTTCCCAGTTCGCCCCGTTGGCTAGCACACAGGCTCGCAACATATCTTCGAGTATTTGATTTACTCGCTCTGTCTGACCGTCCATCTGGGGGTGATAAGCAGTACTATATTTTAGTGATGTCCCCAAGGCTTGATGGAGGCGGGACCAGAAAGCGGAGGTAAACAAAGAACCTTGGTCGGAAGTGATAGTCCGGGGTACCCCATGCAGACTGACGATTCTGGATACATACAGTTGCGCCAGTTCATTTTCTCTGTATCTGGTGCTGACCGGGATGAAATGAGCAACCTTGGTTAGGGTGTCCACTATAACCTAGATTGCGTCTTTGCCTCGCTGAGTCCTAGGCAATCCGGTGATGAAGTCCATGCAAACATCATCCCATTTCCATTGTGAAACTGGCAGTGGTTGGAGAAGTCCGGCTGGCTTCTGATGCTCTGCTTTCACTTTGTTGCATATGTCGCAACAGGCTACAAAATAGGCAATGTCTTTCTTCATCCCATTCCACCAGAATATTTGTTTAAGGTCTTCATACATTTTCGTACTTCCCGGATGAATGGAATACGAGGATTCGTGTGCTTCTGACAAGATTTTCCTCTTCAAGTCCGGTTGATTTGGTACACAAATTCGTCCACGGAATCGGAGGGTACCGAAGTTGTCCTTGAAGAAATCTGGGGGCTGCCTTGCATGTTTTTGTAGCTTGGCGTCATCTGGCTGGGCCTTGTGGATTTCCATCTCAAGTGTGGGGGTAACTTCCAAAATATTAGTGAGGCCAGCATCCACGATGACCAAGTTGAGCTGAGCGATCTCCTCCTGAAGTTCGGTAGGCAATGATTTTAACATGACATTTAAGCTGACGGGCTTTCGACTGAGCGCATCAGCAATGACGTTGGCCTTGCCTGGATGGTAATTTATTCTAAGGTCATAATCCTTAACCAACTCTAACCATCTTCGCTGACGGAGATTTAAATCTGGCTGAGTGAAGATGTACTTGAGGCTTTTGTGGTCGGTAAAAATTTGGCACCTTTTTCCAATGAGATAGTGTCTCCAAATTTTTAATGCATGAACCACTTCAGCCAATTCCAAATCATGAGTAGGATAATTTCCCTCATGTGGTCGTAGTTGTCGTGATGCATAGGCTACTACCTTGCCGTCTTGCATCAATACACAACCAATACCTTGTCTGGAGGCATCGCAGTACACGTCGAAGCTGCGATAAATGTCTGGAAGAGTCAATACGGGTGCGGTTGTCAGACGCGTCTTTAGCTCATAAAAACTCTTCTCACAGTCCTTGGTCCACTCAAACTTTGTATCCTTTTTGAGCAGTTTCGTCATAGGTTTAGCAATTTTGGAAAACCCTTCAATGAAACGACGATAGTATCCAGCTAATCCAAGGAAACTCCGGATCTGTGTTACAGTCGTGGGCGGTACCCAATCGAGCACATCCTTTACTTTGCTCGGGTCCACGGCTATGCCTTCAGCGGATAGTACATGCCCGAGAAACCCAACTTGCTTGAGCCAAAATTCGCACTTACTGAACTTGGCGTATAGCTGATGGTTGTGGAGCCGTTGTAGCACTGCCCGGAGGTGATCCTTATGCTCTTCTACACTCTTGGAGTAAATGAGGATGTCGTCGATAAAGACTACCACAAATTTGTCGCGGAAGTCCATGAACACCTTGTTCATCATATGCATGAAGAAGGCAGGGGCATTGGTGAGATCAAAGGACATCACAGTATATTCGTAAAGACCGTATCGTGTAGTGAATGCGGTCTTAGGAATATCTTCCCTTTTAATCTTGAGCTGATGATACCCAGTCCGTAAATCGATTTTTGAGAATACTTTAGCCCCACTGAGCTGATCGAACAGATCATCAATCCTTGGCGGTGGGTATTTATTTTTGATGGTGACCTCATTCAGCTGGCGATAATCTATGCACATACGGAGACTGCCATCCTTTTTACCCACGAAGATTGCAGGTGACCCCCACGGTGAAGAGCTAGGACGAATATAACCTTTCCGGAGTAATTCGTCAAGCTATTTCTTTAGTTCCACTAATTCTGATGAGGGCATCCGGTAATACTTCTTGTATAATGGTGCGGTTCCGGGCACAAGATCTATGGCAAATTCCAGTTCCCGATCTGGTGGCATGCCTGGCAGTTCTTCTGGAAACACATCAGGGTACTCACTGACCACAGGAATAAATTCCAATTCGACCATAGCAGTGCACACTAGTTCTGGCTTGGGTATATGCTTGCGTGCATAGAATTTGGTGAGCTGCCCATTCAGACTGGTTAAATTGACTTCTCGGGTTGCGCAGTTTATACAAACTTGATATTTGGTCAGCCAATTCATTCCCAATATAATATCCAACTGTTCAGACTCAATGATTATCAGAGATGTTGGAAAGTGGACCCCGTTGATATTGATCTCCAGATCACGGCAGACTAGATTGCTCTTGATTATAGATCCCGGGGTTTGTACCAGCATATTTTTGCCCAAAATTGTGCAAGGAAAATTGTTTTGGGTGGCAAAACTCCGAGAAATAAAAGAATGGGAAGCCCCAGAGTCAAATAAAATTACTGCAGGTATGTCATTAACAGAAAACATACCAATGACGACTTCTGGCTTCTCTTGGGATTCATCGGCGGAGATATGGTTCACGTGCCTAGTGAAGTTTTGCTGGGTTGGCCCTGACTCCATAAAGTTGACTTGTGGCCTGCTCAGCGCATTCACCTTGTGGTTCTTGGGGCACTGTTTGGCATAATGTCCGGGCTGCCCGCAAGTGAAACAAGAATTATTGCGCTGCCGCTCCTCATGCATTAGATTGGCCCCAACATTCTTGACTTGAGTGGTGGTCTTGTTAACATTCTGCTGCCAATTTGGCCGGTATTCCACCTGAGTCTGCTGCCAGGTACGAGCCTTTTGCATAGGTTGCCCATCCTGCTTTGGCTCAAACTTGCGCTTGTTGTCGTTAACAGGCCTTTTATCTGATATAAGCTTGTGTTCCCGTTCAGCAATGAATGCCTTGTCTACCAGAGTTTGGAGATCCGTGAAATCAAACATACTGAGAGCACACCGAAGTTGCGGATTTAAACCTCCAAGAAATCTGTCCAACTTCCTTTCTTCAGTGGCTACGTCATACAGAGAGTAACGGGCCAGATGATTGAATTTTTGCAGATACTCAGCCACAGATTGATTTCCTTGGACAAGCACGAGAAATTCACGCTGCTTGGCCTTCATAACTCCAGTAGGGATGTGATATTTGCGGAACTTATCCTTGAATTTTTTCCAGGTGACTTCCTCATCAATCGGCCACATGGCTTTTGTATTTTCCCACCATATGGCAGCTGCGCCTTCAAGGTAATGGGTTGCAAATGGGACTTTATCATTTCCTTCAGTACGGGCGATCTCAAGCTTTTTCTCCATGGTGCGCAACCAATCGTCTGCATCCAATGGGTCAACAACCTGACTGAAATTGGGTGGATTGGTCCTCTGAAAATCTGACAGCTTTGAGTGATGACCATTCTGATTTCCATTTGGTCCAACTATAGCTTGCACACTTCTCAATATTTCAATCAGATCATTGTTCCTTTTTTTCTTCAAACATACGCAGAACTTGCTCGGTGGAGGGAGGATCAGGCGGAGGAGGTGGTGGCTGAATGTACGGCTCGGGAGAATATCCTGCCTGTCGTGCGGAACGACGAACAGGAGTTCCCTCACGAACGTTGCTACTGCCGCCTCCCCGCATCATCCTATTGAGTATTTTTCCCAAGGCAACGAAATCGAGATGAGAGACATCCAAGAATAAAATTGGGGAAAAGCCAGCAACAATTCTCAAAAAAGACAAAAGAGCGAAGAGAATACGGCAATTAAAGTCCCATCATAATTATACATAGACTCATACATGAAAATTTAACAACCTGACTGGTTCCACTACTCTCATACATGAAGCATCATGACTCGTACAACTACATCCGTACACCATCTAGACGACTGTGAATACTCAAAGACACTACTGCTCTGCTGGTGCTGCGGTGTCCTCCCCTGAAGCAGTCTCAGATCCCGAACTGACGTGGTTAACGGAAACCTCCGGGTTAAAGGTAACATGACGACGCTGCCTCGAGGGCTCTCCCTCAGGGGCAGGGGTAGGATGAAGCATCGGGGTTGCAGGAGTAGCAAGAAGTGAGACCCACTCGGCAGGAGTACTGAGAGGGTTCACTCCGGAACGCCTGTGCTACTCGGGGGAGTAACCGGCAAAATAGGGGAGCTAGAGCTAACTGGGACATAAGGGGTAAATCCCAGTGAGGATGGAGTAGTGGTGGATCTAGTAGTGACCAAGGTAGCGGCTAAAGCAGTACGGGCACGAGTCAGCTCTCGAGCCAGCTCGTGGATCATCAGATAGCTAGTAGTGATATAGCGAGCAAGATGGCTAGCAACACTATCAGACTCCGGGTTAACGAGAGGAAAACAGACACGACCGTTGTCGTGCAGAGATGGGTAGTAATAGAATCCTGGGTGATGCTGCATTTAAACCTCGGTATAACGAAGCTCGACAAGGACCTCAAATGCGGCAAACTAGACAGCCTGAGAAGCGGTGGAGGCGTAACCGCTCCGAGAAGTGCGAGTGTAAGAGCCGGAATCAGAACTGGTGCGCAGAGTAACCACTGCGTGATACTCATACACTGAGTCTGCTAGACGCTCCCGGTACACACGGTAGACTGGTTCGTCTCCGTGAGGGTACAGCCGATGCCACACGTTGCGGAGAAGGTGCGGTGACGTGTACGGCATCAACTGCAACTGGCACGGATACGGCACCGGAGCCATCTACACTCACAACAATTAACAGGTTAGCATAAAAATAATAATCAAATGACTACAATGCAACAACCAGCTATAACTGCTACCAACACTCACATTTACTCGTGTCTAGCGTCCAGTTAACACGTCGTAGTCTAGCGTGTCCTACAGTCAGCGCGGCTCTGGTACCAACCGTTGTGGCACCCCGGCTCAGAGCGACCGGTTTACCCTGCATTGCCAGCCCAGATATCATGTCTTCTGGCAACACACAACATATTGGTACAGAAAACAACCGCTTTATTGATGCTAGCGGAACAGAGTTCATATTACAACAATGGTCGAGGCCAAGCGGCACACTCGGTGCGGCGGAACAATATGTACATTATTTAGTGAACATAAAGGGGCCTCGACTCGAACAACTACGTGGCAGCGGAATAACATCGTAGCGGAAGCTCCATATCACAGGGACACTGATGTGGACACGATCTAGACTCGAACAGCGCTCCTTTCCAATGAGACTTTCCTAAAATCTGGCATGACAGGCCAGGTCAGTACATTGAATGTACTTGCAAGCTCACAACAAGCATAATCATAATGACAAACAATATCATGATATTTAACCAATTATTAATAATGCAACATTATATGTCAACATGCTGTGATCAAGCCCGAACGTCCCTCAGGACAGCTTACCAACTGTGATCATCTCTGGACCACAAACACACCACCATAGTGGTCTTTCTCAAGAACAACTCGTGATCCTTACGGCGATCACAACCACGACCATCATTTGGTCCCAAATACCTCGATGGCCTTTCTGCCATCCCTTGACAATGCAAAGTTCATAGCCTAGTATGCAATTTTTATTAAACATTGACTCATGGTGGGACCTAGTACGAGGTGTCCGTGACCGTGGACTCGGCTATCGATAGATTATACACTCTGCAGAGGTAGCACACTGTACCCACACCACGGAACCCATGGCCTCGCATTCCCATTCGGGTGGACCAACGGCATTCCGACAAAACCCCTCCATTTCCACAGCACTCTCCCGGCCACTCCGACCCAAATCCCCAACGGGCAGGTCCTGGGTGGCCCCGTGTCTACCAAAGACACCCCGACCACCGTCGTGGTCAAAACACTCCCACTCGGGGACTCGGTACCATAATCTCATCAACGAGCACACAAGATTATGTGTGCTTACCGGGCCAGGGCAAACACGACATAATCTTCCCTAGATGGAGGCACCGACCAGAGGCCGTGTCAATGGACCGAATGAAGGCCTTCCCACAAGGCAAATGTGGTTGCACTGGAAAGAAACTCGATTCAGCGGCACCATGACCCAGTCAACGGTATATTCAAGTTGAGTTATATTCAGGATTAACTTTAAACTAAAAATGACCGGTGTCATAGCATGCCATGAAATGCAAAACAACACATGCATCACATATTGATAATAATGACCGACGTCATCCATATGCACACCAAGCATAAACGTCAACAACTCATATTACTCTACTTGCTCAAAATGACTCACAACTTAACCAAAATATTTTTCAACAAGTTTTATTAATTTCCTACGCAAGAAAGTAACTCCGACAAATCTTTCATATGCTTGACCAAAAGATACCATTATCAACAACTCTTAATTTCTTTATCACTAAGTTGGGTTCAAACATTCTGTAAGACAAGTAATATGATTAAACAAGTATTTAACATAATATTTTCTAACAAATTTTTATCAATTTAAGAATGCAAACACAAAGCTTTAAATAATTACTAACATGCATAACAAAATTATTTCTAACATCACCTCAAATAAATTTTAACTTGCTTTACCCACTTAAACTAGTTTCAACTATTCTGTAAATCAAGCATAACAACTGACCAATACTTAACAGAATACAAATAATTCAATAATTATTTAAATGCATGGGTTAATCATTTCATTTAAGTGAGAAAATCACAACTATTGAAATGGCATCATAAAATTGTTGTTGTGGCTTGCCTTAGTGCAGATGAGGTCACAAGCCTCCTGGTGATCCTCAAGACAAGCCTCACCTTCTGAAAATAATTTTAAACACAAAAAGAAAATATCAAGAACACTTCAGAAATTCTAAACAGCTCAGAAAAATCTCATCTTTGGTGAGCTGTTAGATTTCCTTTCAAAGAACACAATGCAAAAAGAATCATCTCATTTGGACGTATGGTTAAAAAGTTAAAATTGTTTGAAGCTCTCTGGAATATAAATGAATTTGAATAAAAAGAAACAGCTGGGGGGTGACGTCGAAGGCGTAAAGCCCAGGGGCGCCACCACTTGTACCGCTTCGCGCGTGTACAGAGTGGCTGACTAGCGGGCCCCGCTAGTCAGGTGGGGGAAGAGGGAGAGAGAAACAGAGAGGGCCGCGGCTTCGTCGGAGCTCTCGCCGGCGACGAGGGCTCCTTGGCCCAAACGAGAGGGAGGGATTGAGAGAGGGGACGATGGCGCACCTGCCCGTACCCGTAGCGTGGCTAGGGGTGGTCGAACGGCGTCGGAAACTAGCTCGCAAGCGGAGGCAGAACGTGGAGGTCGCCGGAGTTGAGGAAGACGGCAAGCAGAGGTCACTCCAGAGGCTCCAAGTGGGCGAGATGGCCTCACCGGAGAGAGGCGGAGGCCTTGGAGGGGTCGTCCAGGCCTGGGAGGGGCTGGAGCTACCGCGGCGACCAGAGGGGATCGCCGGCGAGCTCGAGCTCGGGGACGGCGGCCCGAGGCCTGCCCGGCCGGGCTACGGCTTCCTACTCGATCGTGGGGTGTGTGTGAGTGCTGGATGGTGCTCGAGGAGGCTGGGGGTGGCTCTATTGATAGGCGAGCGGCGAGGGTGCTTCGGGCTCCGCCGGTGGACACCTGTCCACGGCGCCCGGCGACGAGCGGCGTCAGTGAGAGGGGGAGAAGGCGACGGAGGTCACGCGGCCACTGTGGGCGAGCGGAGACGAGCACAGGATCAAGGGGATGGCGATGAGCACAGTGCGCTCCGCACTGTTGGGCTGGCCGGACCTTGCCCGTGCTCGCTGCGGCGAGCTCCGGCGTCGGCGAGTGCCAGGGAGGAGTTAAGGACGTCGAGACGATGATGGTGGCGGGGTTTGGCATGGTTGGGCAGGCGGGGGAAGCGAGCACGCTCGAACAGAGCGCTCGGCGTCACCCAGAGTGCGTCGACACGCATGCCTGGCATCGTGGACACGCGTGGTCACCGCGCGAACTCACTCCTCAGGCCAGCCTTCGTCCAAAAATCATGTCTGGCATGTTGTTCGTGGTAGTTTTGAAGTTTACCACGGTTTGGTTTGGATCCAGGTGCAGTAGAGAAGATTTTACAAGCCAGGTAAGTTTCTGGTCAGTAATTTTGTGATGTTACTGTGGTCAAATGGCTGGGAGTTTGGGGCTGTGCTTTCGAGGCTAGTTATAAGTTACTAAGGTAAAGATGCACAAGAAAGTTCAGGTCAAATGGAGCAAGTAAAATGGTAGTTGCTATAGAAACCACCATTTCTGTCCAGAACAGAAAATATTTTCTATAGCAAAAATATTCCAAAAAGTGCAGAAATATTTTTGCTCAGGGAGGTGCCCTAGGGTCCCTAGAATATTTGTGAATTATCTTAGAATTTTCTGAGCCATAAAAATTAGGGTTGCCTTGAAGCAAACAGATCTGGCTTAGGGTTTTTGAGAGAAAATGAATATTTTTCATTTAAGAAAAATGTTCCAAAGGTTATTTTGTGGTGGATCAGAAGTGAAGTGATGGTTTGGGAGAGAAGTGAACACTTGGGTGAAAGCCAATGATGCCCAAGTGTTTAAGTCCAAATGAAAAGATTCAGAAACTCAAGTTTCAAAAACCTTCAAATGAAATTTCAAGCAAATAAGAAAGGGCAAAAACCAGGCCGTCACAGTGTAGGGGGCCAAATCTATGGCCCATTTGGCCACTCGGCCCGAAGCATCTCGGCAAGTGGAGTAGTGCAGACCACAGTGATTGGGTGCTCTTGGAAGTATGGCTTCAGCTTCTTGGCGGCGAAATGCATGTCGTAGCACATCTGCTGATAGTGGGGGTAGTTCTGCTTGGAGGCGGACAACACTTCACTCAGGTAATACACCGGCCTCTAGATTGGTAATGCTTTGCCGTCTTCCTTGCGCTCCACAACTATGACTGTGCTGACCACCCGGCTGGTGGCGGCGATGTAGAGAACCATGGGCTCCTTAGCAGTTGGAGCCGCCAGGACAGGCGGAGTGGTCAACATCTTCTTGTGCTGGAAAAAAGCTTCGTTTGCCTTTTCATTCCACTTGAAAAAAGTGGTCTTCTTCATGAGCTGGTACAGGGGAACAGCCTTCTCGCCCAACCGACTGATGAAACGGCTGATGGATGCCAAGTAGCCGGTGAATTTTTGCACGTCCAGCAGTCGGGTGGGCACCTCCATCCTCTCGATGGCCTTGATCTTCACAGGGTTGCACTCTATGCCGTGCTCTGAGACCAGGAAGCAAAGAAGCTGGCCCGCTGGTACTCCAAAGATGCATTTCTCCAGGTTGAGCTTGATTTGAAAGTGGCGCAAGTTTTCAAAGGTTTCCTTGAGGTCTTCTAGCAACGTGCCACGCTTCTCCGTCTTCACCACAACGTCGTCCACATAGACATGGGCGTTTCTGCCGAGTTGCTTGAGGAGACACTTCTGCATGCAACATTGAAACATGGCGCCGGCATTCCTCAAGCCGAACGTCATGGTCAGGTAGCAGAAGGCTCCGAATGGTGTGATGAAGGCGGTCTTCAGCCTGTCGGCCGGGTTCAGCTTGATCTGATGATACCCTGAGTATGCATCCAAAAAACTCAACAGCTCGCATCCGGCTGTGGAGTCTATCACTTGGTCGATTCTTGGCAAAGCAAAGGGATCTTTGGGGCAAGCTTTGTTGAGGCTGGTATAATCGATACACATGCGCCACTGCTTATTCTTCTTCAGCACAAGGACTAGGTTGGCTAACCATTATGGGAAGAACACTTCCATAATGAAGCCGGCTGCTAGAAGCCAGGCTATCTCTTCTCCAACGACTCTTCTCTTCTCTTCTGACAGGTGGCGCAAGGGCTGCCTGACTGGCTTGGCGTCAGGTCGGACATGTAGCTTGTGCTCGGCGAAATCCGTCGGAACACCCGGCATGTCCTTAGGAGACCATGCAAAGATGTCCCGATTCTCACGGAGGAAATCGATGAGCTCGCTTTCCTATTTGCTGTCAAGGTTTGCACCTATGATAGTGTGCCTCTTCGGGTGCTCCGGGTCCAAGGGTATCTTCTTTGTTTCTTTTGCCGGCTTGAACGAGCCCTCAGCTTCCGACTCCTTGGGGTTTGGCGACATTTCCGGCTGCTTGCCTGCCATTGCCACAACCCGGTCAAGGAGCCGCTTCTCTGCTGCAATCACGAGGGACTCGGCTAGCCGGCTGCTATGTGCCGCACAAGCGGACGATTTCTTGTAGTCTCCGACTATGGTCAGGATTCCCTTGGTGCTTGGCATCTTCATCTTGAGGTAAGCATAGTGGGGGACCGCCATGAACTTGGCCAGAGCAGGCCGGCCAAGTAGCGTATGATAGGGGATCTCAAGGTCCACCACCTCAAACCAGACTGGCTCTCGGCAGAAGTGATCTTTGTCTCCGAAGAGGACATCTATCTGGATCTTACCGATTGGTGAGCAGGAAAGGCCAGGGACTATGCCATGGAATACAGTCCGACTGGGCTGAAGCTGCTTCTGCTTGACTCCCAACTTCTCCATAGTGTCACGGTATAGGATGTTGATGTTGCTGCCGCCATCTATCAGAACTCGGGAGAAGCGAGCAGCCCGCCTCTCTGTTGCGAAGGTGGCATCTAAGACCAGGGCATAAGAACCAGGAGAAGGCATCACCTCCGGGTGGTCGGCCCTGCTCCAACTGATAGGCTTCTCAAACCAATGCATGAACTCGGGGGCCTCTGATGCCACTGCATGTACTTCTTGTTGCCGCTGTCGTCTGCTGTGCTTATCGTCGGCCACGCTGGTGAACACGACATAAGCTCCATGCTCTTCAGGATATTCATCTTGTATTGCACCGACTGGCCGGGCTGCCGGCTACTGGGGAGGAGGAGGCGGCGGGCCGGCAGGCAGAGGAGGCAGGAGTCCGTCACCCTTGGCGATCCTGGTGAGACAATGGCATTTCCGAGTGGTGTGGTTGGACGGCTTCGCGCCACTGTGAAACTTGCAGGGTGCATCAAGAGTCTGCTCGTACGAGAAGGCGGGCAACCAGTTGGGCTTGCCGCCCTTCTGACGCTTGGGAGGAGGCTGCCCTTCCGGCTGCTGGTCTTCAACTGTTGCCACTTGTCGGCTTGTGGAAGCCGGCTGCGTGGCCTTGCGCTTGTTGTCATTCTGTTGCTGACGCCGACTGGTGTCACCAGCCAGAGGCCGAGGAGCTACTTTGCCAGATGCGTCAACTTGGATCTCTGCCTTCATGGAGGAGTCGGCCATGGCGTACTTGTCTGCTATGATCAGCAGTTCGTCGAGGATCGCCGGCTCGTCGTAGAGAAGCCGGTGCTTGAGGAGGGTGCCTTATCGGCACCCGGTAGTGAAGTACTCAATGGCCTGCACCTTGTGCATGCCCTCGCAAGAGTTGCGCAGCTCGGCCCAACGCGTGAGGTAATCGCGAGTTGATTCGTTGGGGCCTTGGAAACACAAGGAGAGCTGGCGAGGCTTGGGCGGCCGCTTGTATGTGCTGGTGAAGTTGCGAATGAAGGCTTCAGTGAAATCAGCCCAGCTGTTGATGCTGCGGGGCTTCAGGTTGTTCAGCCATGTCCGGGCCGTGCCCTGGAGCATGAGCAGAACGTACTTCACGGCAACTCACTTGTTGCCATACGCTATGCTGACGGCCGTGGAGTAGTTGACCAGCCAGTCTTCCGGCTTCACGGAGCCGATATACTTGGGCGTATCTCTTGGGAGCGTGAACCCTTTGGGGAAGGGGTCATCTCGGATGCGGGAGCCAAAACAAGGCAGACCCAATGTGTATTCTTCTTCTAGCGCCAGGGATCGGTTGAGGCGGTCGATCCGGTGGCGGGCCTCATTCTATCTGACTCCTTCTCGGCGGCCAAGGCGGTTGCCGAGTGTCGGGTGGTCAACTGGCGGCGGGGAAGCGCGCCTCTCCCTGCGGGGGGGGGGGAGGAGGAGGCGGACAGTCGTCCCGTCGTTCCACTACTCTCGGGCGGCCATCTTGGTCAAGCTCGATGGTGATGCGAGTCCGGCTGCGGCTGGCAGCCGGCTCCTTGTCTCTTCTATCGCGGACGTCACCAGTCGGTGTCCGGGATGTCGCGCCTTGATCTCGGCGAGGAGGCGGATCGTCGTTCCGCCGGTTGGGCGCTTCGGTGCAGCAGCCGGCCTCTTGCTGCTCAGCAGCCGCATCAATGAGTCGCTGGACGCGCTCCGTCATGAGGCGACGCTCGTTGCCCTCGATCTTGTCCAGCTCATCTGCTGCTGCCTGGGCAGCTCGTATATTCTCCGCGGGCGTGGCGTAGACAGGGCGATCTGCCCCGAACATGCTGGCAATGGCCGCGTCTAGCAGCTGGACCATACCGATGCGGCTAGGCCCGCCAGGAGCCGGTGTGCCACCAATGGCACGGTCCATCTCGCGCTGGTAAGCCTCCGAAAGGCGTCTCATGCTGGCTAGCTTCTTGGCGCTCTCGACGAGCTGGACGCGGCGTGCTTCCAGCGTCGGCGTCGGCGTCTTCTGGGATGGGCGCAGCCAGGTCTTGCAACGCCGAATCGAGCGGGTCTCGAACACCGTCCCCGCCCGAGCGCTCGCCATGGCTAATGACAAGAACCTCCGTGACAGTGCTTCCGCCGCTGTCCTCGCGAGGAAGCGGCTCATCGTAGACCACCACGTTGGTGGGGAACGCGTAGAGCGACGCCGTGTCGGAGTCGACAAGCATCGGGCCGGTGGAACCAACCGACTCCAAGTCCACAGCAGGCTCGCTGGCGACATGGAGCTGGTCGAGGAGGCTGACGA
Source organism: Triticum aestivum (assembly GCF_018294505.1). Classification (NCBI taxonomy): domain Eukaryota; kingdom Viridiplantae; phylum Streptophyta; class Magnoliopsida; order Poales; family Poaceae; genus Triticum; species Triticum aestivum. The sequence goes on from NC_057799.1 coordinate 543,588,514, forward strand.
GGCGGCTCTCGGGGCCATCTATGCTCGCGTTAGATGCGGGCTCGTCGGAAAGGCGAATCTCGCCAACAAGATCGGCGAGGCAGCTCGCCGCGCAGGCGACTTCTGCGCCGTGCAGCACGTCGGCGCAGACGCCGTCTGGCGTGCCGGGCTGGCTGCGCTCACCAGGAAGGAACAGGGTTCCCGTCCAGAGCAGGTCTCCGGACGACGGTGCACCTCGCCCCACGGTGGGCGCCAAATGTCGGGGATTGGGTGCGACATATGCAAAGGCATGGCTTATCATGGTGGAGCGAGTAGAACGTCGCCGGTGCCCGGAAGCGGGATGAGGCGTAGACACGAACACCGGCGTACTTTACCCAGGTTCGGGGCTCTCCTAGGAGATAACACCCCTAGTCCTGCTCTGCGGGGTCTCCGCATGATCACTAAGGCACTAGTGAGTACAATGGTGCTCCTCGAGCTGTATGCTAGAGGTAGGAGAAAGTAGGGCTAGCTCTCTCCTCTCTTTATGTGTGAGTCTAGGTCTAACAGGTTGGGAACCCTTTGCATGGGTGCCCTGGGGGTTTATATAGGTCTACCCCCAGGGGTACAATAGTAATCTGGCCGGGTGTAGGACCTGGCTGTCAATGTCTCCTGTCGCCGGCTTCTCCGCCGGCCGCTGGGGCCCGCCCCCTGGTGGGCCCCGCCGACTGGTCTGGTGCAGAGCCGACAGGCCGCCTCCGCCGCTTGCGGGTCTGGTCGGCTGCTTGTTGCTGTAGCCGTAAGGCTAATGACGCATGCTTGGTTGGGGGCGTGGCTACAGTCCCGCCGCCTGGTGGGAGATCACTATAGCCACATCGTGTCTCGTCTAGTTAATGGCGCATGGACTCCGAGGGGGAGTGGCCCGCCTGCTAGAGGCCGGCCTCCCTCAGGTCCGACTGGTCAGGCTCTGCCGTCCTCCGGTCTCTCGCTGCCCGATAGGGCCCGCCGCTTGCAGGCCGTGCCGACAGGCCGTCGTGGGAGCAGGGCTCCGCCTGACAGGGGTGGTGTCAAGGGTGGAGTGGCAACAGTCCCGCGCCGTGCGGAGATCTCCGCCTGTACGGGGCACTGTGGCTCAGGACGATGAAGACTCAGGCTATGAGCGTGGAGATGATGACTTGCTGATGCCTGATTTGCCGGAGCCGGAACATCAATAAGGTGGAATGCAAAAAGTCTCTCTTCAAGCGATCCTCGCAGGAGACGCCTCCAGATGCCGACTGTACCCAGCAACCCCCCGAGGCCCGTCCACTGATTAGCCCGACGACATTGGGGGTGGTGGTTAGGGAAGGTATGGTGGGCTCACTACCGCCACCCACCAAGAAGCAAAGGAGGAGACCGGACAAAAAATGCCCTAAAGGCGCCAGAGCTGCTTCAAGCAGCCAGCCGCCTCTGAAGCCTCGGGTGGTAGACAGAATACCTGTCCAAGGTGTGAAGCGCTTCCATGTCGCCGGCGAGCCGATCCTACCTGCCAAAGTGCTAGAGCACCTAGTGATCAATGATCTAAGGAGACTGCATGAAGATGTGCTGGCCAGAGAGAAAAGCCTTCTGATCACGGAAAAACCAGGATACCCGCTTTACGCGGCTCAGGTGTCGGGTGGGAAGTTGTACGTCGAGAGATGGCCCGCGAATAAGTTCATCCTGCGATTTGACTACATCTACAACATGTTCCACATGACCAAGCTGGATTTCCAGTTCATCCGCATGTATGTGTTGTATCTGAACTACTTCATCAGGGTCGAGAACATACAATATATCTGCGTCGCGGACCCGTTCTATATGCACGAGAGCTTATTGGCAGTTTGCAAAGAGGACCGTGACTATGCGAGCAAGTACCTCGGCGACTTCATGATCGCTAATAAGGACAAGGAAGCGATTCTCGTGCCTTATCATCCCACGTAAGTCATCCGCACATATCCTTTCGTAAGTGTTAATCATTCCTTTGCAAGCACGAGGGCTAATTTGAGGTGTACTTAATTTGCGCAGCGGGGGGGCGCCGTCCTCATCGTTCTGTACCCGGAATACTCCCATGCTATGTACCTGGACTCATCGAAGAACCTCATGAAAAAGGATTACAAGCACATAAAGAGTGTTCTCGATAGTGCCCTGTTAACCTTCAGCCTGTCTGGTGGATATATCAAGGTGAAAAAGTACAGGAATCGCGGGCTGGCTTTCGGTCATAAGAACGACTTCTGCTGCATCCAGCAACCGCACACCCGTATGGCATGCATCACCTACTCGAGTATAGAAGGGATAATCAATGCCTTCGCATGTCACCTACTACCAACTGTGTCGAGATTGTCAGCTGGGCCACAAGCATAGGAAGGACACCGGATCATCGAATCAGAGCTGAGTTTTATCACGTACAGTGTGAATTTGCCCAGGTGATCATGAAGTAGGTCCTCGAACCAACACGGATGTTCTACCATGGGCCGATCACGCGGGAAGATGTCCGAGCACTGCTACTCGCTCAGCATCTGGACCTGAAGCCTTTCAAGAAGCTCGGGTGCTTCCTCCCTGGCTATGAAGATTGGACCGCCGACATGGAGGACTGATTGTTGATGACAATGTGTCACTACTGTCTTTTTCTATGGCAAAACTTTGAATTTATGCACGACAAAACTATGTGACGTAACTAAACCGTGATCCTGAACTAGCGTAGATCGCTCTAGTGAATTAGTTTGGGTATGAGGAACTTCGTCATTTATATTTACTATTGGTTGCTTGTATTTTGCTAATTATGCCTCTTTGTTTTCTTAAGTACATTATGTTGCATATTATCGTTCAATTCATCAACTCACGATGTAGGTACATAGATCAGAGATGGCGAAGGGCTACTATGTCGTGTACGTTGGGAGGATTCCAGGAGTCTACGACCACTGGCCAGCTGCTCAGGCCCAGGTGCACAGGTACCCGGGTGCTAGCCACAGTGGGTTCGACAGCAGAGCCGAAGCGGAAAGTGGTTATTTGAGGTGGACACTCCAGCATGAGCAGGGGCGGGACCACCGGTACTACATAGTCACGCTCTTGCTCATGCTGGTCGCTCTTCTCTTCTACATCATGGTTTAGATAGAGATGATGAAACTTGTGTGTGTGCCATGACCATGCAGTTGCACTTATTCGAGACATGACATGATCGCACTTGTATATCGCTATTTTCGAGATGTGATGATATTTGTGTTGAATGATGATGATGGTATGACGAGACAAATGTATGTCTATGATATGATGAGAATAGTGTATGTTTAGTATGATCTGATGAAACTATTGTATAGAGCCTGTATAAATACAGCACAAATATGTAGAGGGGTGCGAATCGGCGAAAGCAGGAACATTAGCAGTAGCGCTGGAGAGCACCTAGCAGAAGTGCTGGCTTAGCAGCGGCGCTTCCGATGAACAAGCGTGATACGTCTCCAACGTATCTATAATTTTTTATTGTTCCATGCTATTATATTATCTGTTTTGGATGTTTAATGGGCTTTAATATGCTCTTTTATATTATTTTTGGCACTAACCTATTAACCGAAGGCCCAGTGCCAGTTTCTTTTTTTTTCCTATTTCAGTGTTTTGTAGAAAAGGAATACCAAACGGAATGAAACCTTCGCGATGATCTTTCTTGGAACGAAAGAAATCCAGAAGACTTGGAGTTGAAGTCTGGAACTCCGCGAGGCGGCCACGAGGCAGGAGGGCGCGCAAAGGGGGGTAGGCGCGCCCCCCACCCTCGTGGGCCCCATGAAGCTCCACCGTTGTACTTCTTTCGCCTATATATACTCTTATACCCTAAAAACATCAGGAGGAGCCATGAAACCACTTTTCCACCGCCGCAACCTTTTGTACCCGTGAGATCCCATCTTGGGGCCTTTTCCGGCGATCTGCCGGAAGGGGAATTGATCACGGAGGGCTTCTACATCAACACCATAGCTCTCCGATGATGTGTGAGTAGTTTACCACAGACCTTCGGGTCCATAATTATTAGCTAGATGGCTTCTTCTCTCTCTTTGGTTCTCAATACAAAGTTCTTGGAGATCTATTCAATGTAATACTCTTTTGCGGTGTGTTTGCCGAGATCCGTTGAATTGTGGATTTATGATCAAGTTTATCTATGAATAATATTTGGTTCTTCTCTGAATTCTTATATGCATGATTTCATATCTTCGCAAGTCTCTTCGAATTATCGGTTTAGTTTGGCCTACTAGATTGATCTTTCTTGCAATGGGAGAAGTGCTTAACTTTGGGTTCAATCTTGCGGTGTCCTTTCCCAGTGACAGTAGGGGCAGCAAGGCACATATTGTATTGTTGCCATCGAGGATAAAAAGATGGGGTTTATATCATATTGCTTGAGTTTATCCCTCTACATCATGTCATCTTGCTTAATCCGTTACTCTGTTCTTATGAACTTAATACTCTAGATGCATGCACTACAAAAAAGACACATCCGTGACATTTTGGGCCGAACGAAAATCTTTTATGTCATACTTATGACACTTCTATGACGATAATTGTGACAAAACCCGGTATCATCATAGATGTGGTGGGGTCCTACTTCTATGACAGAAAATGGGCTTTTCATCCTGGGCGGGCCGGAGACGCAGCTCCATGACATTCTTTGGGCCGTCCATGACGGAAAAAACCGTGGTAGAAGCGAGGGCGCGGAAAATATCGGGGAGTCCCCGGTTACGGTGGGTGGTTGGGGGGCGAGCGATGTGCGTTTCTCTCGTACGTACGCGCATGTGTGCGAGGCGTTGGGCTCTAACTGAACCCGAGCGAGGCGTTGGGCTCTAACTGAACCCGAGCGATTGCACTGCAGGTTACGCGTTACTGAACCCGAGCGATCGGTCGATGGCTGTTAACTGAACCCGATTGAGCGATTCCTTCGCTACTGCTGCTAACTAAAGCCGATTGATGCTGCCTCTGGATGAACAGTGAGCGTTGCGGGGGGGTTGGATGAACAGTTCCCGGTGGGGGTGGATGAACAGGACCCCATGGCGTTGCCTCCGGATGAACAGTGAGCGTTGCTGGGGGGTTTGGATGAACAGTTCCCGGTGGGGGTGGATGAACAGGACCCCGATCGTTCGAGCCGGTTGGGGCTGGATGAACAGGACCCCGTGGAGAGTAGGATGAACAGGACCACCCCGTGGAGGGCAGGATGAACAGTAGACGGTGGAGGGCAGGATGATCAGTAGCCCGTGGAGGGGTGGTTGAACAGGAGCCCGTGGAGAGGGCTGGTTTAACAGTAGCCGGTGGAGTAGCGCGCGATGGAGGCTGGATGAACAGGAGCCTGTGGATGAACAGTCGCAGGTGGAGGCTGGAGGAGGTCGACGGTGGATGAACAGTAGCCCGTGGAGGCTGGAGGGGGTCGACGGTGGAGATGAACAGTATCCCGTGGAGTCCCGTTTTGCGGTATGCCACAACCCTCCCAATGAACAGGACCCCTGTTTCGACCATAGCGCTGCAACACAAGTCCGTTTCCTCCGTTTTGCGGTACGCCACACCCCTCCCGATCAACAGGACCCCCGTTTCGACCGTAGGAGGTCCGTTTCCTCCGTTTTGTGGTACGCTAGACCCCTCCCGATGAACAGGATCCCGTTTCGAACACAAGGCCGTTTCCTCCGTTCTGCGGTACGCCAGGCCTCGTTTCCATCGGCTGTTCCGTCCAAGCCCTCCCGGTGAACACGACGACGCATTCCGTTCCGACCCAGCCGGTTGGCCCCCATGAACACGACGACGACGCTGTTTCTCCGTTCTGACCCAGCCATGTACACGAGCCTTGGCCGTACGTCTGCGCGAGTAGGCGTTCGAGACCATGCCCGTACGTATGTACGTGGCCGTATTTTCTTTCTTGCACACTGGCCGTTGTACGTACGTGTACATGCTACGTGCACGCCTCTACTACGACACGTGCGCGCCTCTACATCGACCAGTATGTACGTACACGTTCGCGACCAGAATGACAACGCTACGTAGGCTTCGACCAGGTGGGTCTCGACTGTTAGGCACTTCCTTGCCTGTGAAGATGTAGCTGGTGGGTCCCAGCAGTGAGGGGGGCGAATCATTTTTTTTGCCCAAACGCACTTCCTTGCGTGCGAAGATGTAGCTGGTAGGTCCCAGCAGTCAGGGGGAAACATTTTTTTCACGAAATACAGTTGCCCGTCTGGTGGGTCCCTGCTGTCAGGTGGAGGAATAATTATTTTGCGCGTAATAAGGAGGCACTTCCTTGCGGCCGCCGTGGACCCAGCTGTCAGCCTCTCCACGTACAGTACTCTTCCGATGGAAGTCGTTCCTTGACCACGTTGACCACGCCGTGCCGAGAGCACCAGGGCGATGGACGACGGCGAGGCCTAGGAAGGGGACGACGCGGAGCCGGGGAAGACGCGGCAGTGGAAGCCCGCGCGGAGAGGAGTACGAGGGTTCACTGGCTCGGCTGCGGTCTGAGGATGCCGTCGCCGCAGGGCCTGGCCAGTGCTACCTCTTGAGCACTGCGTTGGTTTTCCCTTGAAGAGGAAAGGGTGATGCAGCAAAGTAGCGTAAGTATTTCCCTCAGTTTTTTAGAACCAAGGTATCAATCCAGTAGGAGGCCACGCACGAGTCCCTCGCACCTACACAAACAAATAAATCCTCGCAACCAAGGCGATAAGGGGTTGTCAATCCCTACACGGTCACTTACGAGAGTGAGATCTGATAGATATGATAGGATAATATTTTTGGTATTTTTGTGATAAAGATGCATAGTAAAGAAAGTAAAAAAAATAAAAACAGCGCCAGAAATAGCTTGTTGTCGGGAGATTAATATGATGGAAAATAGACCCGGGGGCCATAGGTTTCACTAGTGGCTTCTCTCAAGAGCATAAGTATTACGGTGGGTGAACAAATAACTGTTGAGCAATTGACAGAATTGAGCATAGTTATGAGAATATCTAGGTATGATCATGTATATAGGCATCACGTCCGAGACAAGTAGACCGACTCATGCCTGCATCTACTACTATTACTCCACACATCGACCGCTATCCAGCATGCATCTAGAGTATTAAGTTCATAAGAACAGAGTAACGCTTTAAGCAAGATGACATGATGTAGAGGGCTAAACTCATGCAATATGATATAAACCCCATCTTGTTATCCTCGATGGCAACAATACAATACGTGCCTTGCTGCCCCTACTGTCACTGGGAAATGGCACCGCAAGATTGAACCCAAAGCTAAGCACTTCTCCCATTCCAAGAAAGATCAATCTAGTAGGCCAAACCAAACTGATAATTCAAAGAGACTTGCAAAGATAACCAATCATACATAAAAGTATTTAGAAGATTCAAATATTGTCCATAGATAAACTTGATCATAAACCCACAATTCATCGGTCTCACCAAACACACCGCAAAAGAAGATTACATCGAATAGATCTCCACAAGAGAGGGGGAGAACATTGTATTGAGATCCAAAAAGAGAGAAGAAGCCATCTAGCTAATAACTATGGACCCGAAGGTCTGAGGTAAACTACTCACACTTCATCGGAGAGGCTATGGCGTTGATGTAGAAGCCCTCCGTGATCGATGCCCCCTCTGGTGGAGCTCCGGAACAGGCCCTGAGATGGGATCTCATGGGTACAGAAGGTTGCAGCGGTGGAATTAGGTTTTTGGCTCCGCATCTGGTAGTTTGGGGGTACGTAGGTATATATAGGAGGAAGGAGTACGTCGGTGGAGCAACAGGGGGCCCACGAGGATGGAGGGCGCGCTTGGGGGGGTAGGCGCGCCCCCTACCTCGTGGCCTCCTGGTTGATGTCTTGACGTAGGGTCCAAGTCCTCTGGATCACGTTCGTTCCGAAAATCACGTTCCCGAAGGTTTCATTCCCTTTGGACTCTGTTTGATATTCTTTTTCTGCGAAACTCTGAAATAGGCAAAAAACAGCAATTCTGGGTTGGGCCTCCGGTTAATAGGTTAGTCCCAAAAATAATATAAAAGTGTATAATAAAGCCAAATATTGTCCAAAACAGAATATAATATAGCATGGAACAATCAAAAATTATAGATACGTTGGAGACGTATCAGCCAGCGGTGGGAATAGTAGGGGCGGTGAGGCCTCCGCGGCAGCACAGCCGGTGATACGTCTCCAACGTATCTTTAATTTTTGATTGCTCCATGCTATATTATATTCTGTTTTGGACATTATTGGGCTTTATTATACACTTCTATTTTTTTTGGGGACTAACCTACTAACCGGAGGCCCAGCCCAGAATTGCTGTTTTTTGCCTATTTCAGAGTTTTGCAGAAAAAGAATATCAAACGGAGTCCAGACGGAATGAAACCTTCGGGAACGTGATTTTCAGAACGAACGTGATCCAGAGGACTTGGACCCTACGTCAAGACATCAACCAGGAAGGCACGAGGTAGGGAGGCCCGCCTACCCCCCTGGGCGCGCCCTCCACCCTCGTGGGCCCCATGTTGCTCCACCGACGTACTTCTTCCTCCTATATATACCTACGTACCCCCAAACTACCAGATACGGAGCCAAAAACCTAATTCCACCGCCGCAACCTTCTATACCCGCGAGATCCCATCTTGGGGCCTTTTCCGGAGCTCCGCCGGAGGAGGCATCGATCACGGAGGGCTTCTACATCAACACCATAGCCTCTCCGATGATGTGTGAGTAGTTTACCTCAGACCTTCGGGTCCATAGTTATTAGCTAGATGGCTTCTTCTCTCTTTTTGGATCTCAATACAATGTTCTCCCCCTCTCTTGTGGAGATCTATTCGATGTAATCTTCTTTTGCAGTGTGTTTGTTGAGACCGATGAATTGTGGGTTTATGATCAAGTTTATCTATGAACAATATTTGAATCTTCTCTGAATTCTTTTATGTATGATTGGTTATCTTTGCAAGTCTCTTCGAATTATCAGTTTGGTTTGGCCTACTAGATTGATCTTTCTTGCAATGGGAGAAGTGCTTAGCTTTGGGTTCAATCTTGCGGTGTCCTTTCCCAGTGATAGTAGGGGCAGCAAGGCACGTATTGTATTGTTGCCATCGAGGATAACAAGATGGGGTTTATATCATATTGCATGAGTTTATCCCTCTACATCATGTCATCTTACTTAAAGCGTTACTTTGTTCTTTTGAACTTAATATTCTAGATGCATGCTGGATAGCGGTCGATGTGTGGAGTAATAGTAGTAGATTCAGGCAGGAGTCGGTCTCCTTGTCTCGGACGTGATGCCTATATACATGATCATACCTAGATATTCTCATAACTATGCTCAATTCTATCAATTGCTCAACAGTACTTTGTGCAGCCACCGTAATACTTATGCTCATGAGAGAAGCCACTAGTGAAACCTATGGCCCCCGGGTCTATTTTCCATCATATTAATCTTTCAGCACTTAGCTATTTCTGGCGCCGTCTTTATTTTGCTTTCTTTACTTTGCAGCTTTATCATAAAAATACCAAAAATATTATCTTATCATATCTATCAGATCTCAGTATCGTAAGTGACCGTGAAGGGATTGACAACCCCTTTATTGCGTTGGTTGCGAGGATTTATTTGTTTGTGTAGGTGCGAGGGACTCGTGCGTGGCCTCCTACTGGATTGATACCTTGTACCCATCACAAAACCTTATCTCCCGCATTACATTATTTGCCATTTGCCTCTCGTTTTCCTCTCCCCCACTTCACCCTTGCCGTTTTATTCGCCCTCTCTTTTCCCTTCGCCTCTTTTTTGCTTGCTTCTTGTTTGCTCGTGTGTTGGATTGCTTGTTTGTCACGATGCCTCAAGATAATACCAAATTGTGTGACTTTACGAATACCAACAACAATGATTTCCTTAGCACTCTGATTGCTCCTCTTACTGATACTGAATCTTGTGAAATTAATGCTGCTTTGTTGAATCTTGTCATGACAGATCAATTCACCGGCCTTCCTAGTGAAGATGCAAAAGAAGAAAGATGTGGACAATGATATTGTTAAATTGAAGCTATTTCCTTTTTTGCTTAGATGTCGTGCTAAAGCTTGGTTTTCGTCTTTGCCTAAAAATAGTATTGATTCTTGGAATAAGTGCAAAGATGCTTTTATCTCTAAGTATTTTCCTCCCGCTAAGATCATCTCTCTTAGAAATGATATCATGAATTTTAAGCAACTCGATCGTGAACATGTTGCACAAGCTTGGGAGAGGATGAAATTAATGATACGTAATTGCCCTACACATGGTTTGAATTTGTGGATGATCATACAAAAATTTTATGCCGGATTGAATTTTGCTTCGAGAAATCTTTTAGATTCGGCCGCGGGAGGCACTTTTATGGAAATCACTTTAGGAGAAACTACTAAACTCCTAGATAATATTATGGTTAATTATTCACAATGGCACACCGAAAGATCTACTAATAAGAAAGTGCATGCGATAGAAGAAATTAAGTTTTGAGTGGAAAGATGGATGAACTTATGAAATTATTTGCTAATAAAAGTGTTTCTTCTGATCCTAATGATATGCCTTTATCTACTTTGATTGAGAATAATAATGAATCTATGGATGTGAATTTTGTTGGTAGGAATAATTTTGGTAACAACGCGTATAGAGGAAACTTTAATCCAAGGCCATATCCTAGTAATTCCTCTAATAATTATGGTAATTCCTACAACAATTCTTATGGAAATTTTAATAAGATGCCCTCTGAATTTGAGACTAGTGTTAAGGAGTTTATGAATTCGCAAAAGAATTTCAATGCTTTGCTTGAAGAAAAATTGCTCAAAGTTGATGAATTGGCTAGGAACGTTGATAGAATTTCTCTCGATGTTGATTCTTTGAAACTTAGATCTATCCCACCTAAGCATGATATCAATGAGTCTCTCAAAGCCATGAGAATTTCCATTGATGAGTGCAAAGAAAGAACCGCTAGGATGCGTGCTAAGAAAGATTGCTTTGTGAAAGCGTGTTCTTCTAGTTTATATGAAAATAAAGATGAAGATCTAAAAGTTATTGATGTGTCCCCTATTAAATCTTTGTTTTGCAATATGAATCTTGATAATGATGGGACTGAATATGATCCACCTTTACCTAGAAGGCGTTCCAAAAATTCGGAGTCTTTAGATCTTGATGCTAAAATTGGTAAAAGTGGGATTGAAAAGATCAAAACTCTAGATATTAATGAACCCACTATTTTGGATTTCAAGGAATTTAATTATGATAATTGCTCTTTGATAGATTGTATTTCCTTGTTGCAATCCGTGCTAAATTATCCACATGCTTATAGTCAAAATAAAGCTTTTACTAAACATATCGTTGATGCTTTGATGCAATCTTATGAAGAAAAACTTGAGTTGGAAGTTTCTATCCCTAGAAAACTTTTATGATGAGTGGGAACCCACTATTAAAATTAAAATTAAAGATCATGAATGCTATGCTTTGTGTGATTTGGGTGCTAGTGTTTCCACGATCCCAAAAACTTTGTGTGATTTGCTAGGATTCTGTGAATTTGATGATTGTTCTTTAAACTTACACCTTGCGGATTCCACCATTAAGAAACCAATGGGAAGAATTAATGATGTTCTTATTGTTGCAAATAGGAACTATGTGCCCGTAGATTTTATTGTTCTTGATATAGATTGCAATCATTCATGTCCTATTATTCTTGGTAGACCTTTCCTTAGAACGATTGGTGCAATTATTGATATGAAGGAAGGGAATATTAGATTCCAATTTCCGTTAAGGAAAGGCATGGAACACTTCCCTAGAAAGAAAATAAAATTACCTTATGAATCTATTATGAGATCCACTTATGGATTGCCTACCAAAGATGGCAATACCTAGATCTTTCCTTGCTATTATGCCTAGCTAAGGGCGTTAGACGATAGCGCTTGTTGGGAGGCAACCCAATTTTATTTTTAGTTTTTTTTTGCTTTTTGCTTATGTTTAGGAATAAATATTTGATCTAACCTCTGGCTAGATTTGTTTTTATGTTTTAATTAGCGTTTGTGCCAAGTTTAACCTGTCGGATCTTCTTGGATGATAGTTATTTGATCTTGCTGAAAATTCCATAAATTTCTGTTCACGAAAATAATTGTTAAAAATCACCAGAACGTGATACAATGTTGATTCCAATTGCTTCTGATCAATAAACAAATTATCTAGGTCTTCATATTTTTGCTGAATTTTTGGAGTTCCAGAAGTTTGCGTTAGTTACAGATTACTACAGACTGTTCTGTTTTTGACAGATTCTGTTTTTCATGTGTTGTTTGCTTATTTTGATGAACCTATGGCTAATAAAATAGTTTATAAACCATAGAGAAGTTCGAATACAGTAGGTTTAACACCAATATAAATAAATAATGAGTTCATTACAGTACCTTGAAGTGGTGTTTTGTTTTCTTTCGCTAACGGAACTCATGAGATTTTCTGTTAAGTTTTGTGTTGTGAAGTTTTCAAGTTTTGGGTAAAAGATTTGATGGATTATGGAACAAGGAGTGGCAAGAGCCTAAGCTTGGGGATGCCCATGGCACCCCAAGATAATCTAAGGACACCTAAAAGCCAAAGCTTGGGGATGCCCCGGAAGACATCCCCTCTTTCGTCTACTTCCATCGGTAACTTTACTTGGGGCTATATTTTTATTCACCACATGATATGTGTTTTGCTTGGAGCGTCTTGTATGATTTGAGTCTTTGCTTTTTAGTTTACCACAATCATCTTTGCTGTACACACCTTTTGATGAGAGACACACATGATTCGGAATTTATTAGAATACTCTATGCGCTTCACTTATATCTTTTGAGCTATATAGTTTTTGCTCTAGTGCTTCACTTATATCTTTTAGAGCACGGCGGTGGTTTTGTTTTATAGAAACTATTATTCTCTCATGTTTCACTTATATTATTTTGAGAGTCTTAAACAGCATGGTAATTTGCTTAAATTGGGAAATTAATCCTAATATGCTAAGTATTCAAGACTAGTAAAAAAAGAAAAAAAAACTTTCTGATGAGTGTGCTGAGTACTAAGAGAAGTTTGATGCTTGATGATTGTTTTGAGACATGGAGGTAGTGATATTAAAGTTTTGCTAGTTGAGTAGTTGTGAATTTGATAAATACTTGTGTTGAAGTTTGCAAGTCCCGTAGCATGCACGTATGGTAAACGTTATGTAACAAATTTGAAGCATGAGGTGTTCTTTGATTGTCCTCCTTATGAGTGGCGGTCGGGGACGAGCGATGGTCTTTTCCTACCAATCTATCCCCCTAGGAGCATGCGCGTAGTGCTTGGTTTTTGATGACTTGTAGATTTTTGCAATAAGTATGTGAGTTCTTTATGACTAATGTTGAGTCCATGGATTATATGCACTCTTATCCTTCCATCATTGCTAGCCTCTTCGTTACCGTGCATTGCCCTTTCTCACATTGATAGTTGGTGCAAACTTCGCCGGTGCATCCAAACCCCGTGATATGATACGCTCTTTCACACATAAACCTCCTTATATCCTCCTCAAAACAGCCACCATACCTACCTATTATGGCATTTCCATAGCCATTCCGATATATATTGCCATGCAACTTTCCACCGTTTCATTTATCATGACACGTTCATCATTGTCATATTGCTTTGCATGATCATGTAGTTGGCATTGTATTTGTGGCAAAGCCACCGTTCATAATTCTTCATACATGTCACTCTTGATTCATTGCTATCCCGTTATACCGCCGGAGGCATTCATATAGAGTCATACTCTGTTCTAGTATCGAGTTGTAATCATTGAGTTGTAAATAAATAGAAGTGTGATGATCATCTTTCATAAAGCATTGCCCTAATAAAAAAAGAGAAAGGCCAAATAAAAAAAAGAGAAGGCCCCAAAAAAGAGAGAAAATAAAAAGGGGCAATGCTACTATCCTTTTTCCACACTTGTGCTTCAAAGTAGCACCATGATCTTCACGATAGAGAGTCTCTTGTTTTGTCACTTTCATATACTAGTGGGAATTTTTCATTATAGAACTTGGCTTGTATATTCCAACAATGGGCTTCCTCAAATGCCCTAGGTCTTCGTGAGCAAGCAAGTTGGATGCACACCCACTTAGTTTCTTTTGTTGAGATTTCATGCATTTATAGCTCTAGTGCATCCGTTGCGTGGCAATCCCTACTCCTTGCATTAACATCAAACGATGGGCATCTCCATAGCTCATTGATTAGCCGCGTTGATGCAAGTCTTTCTCCTTTTTTGTCTTCTCCACATAACCCCCATCATTATATTCTATTCCACCCATAGTGCTATATCCATGGCTCACGCTCATGTATTGCGTGAAGGTTGCAAAAGTTTGGGATTACTAAAGTATGAAACAATTGCTTGGCTTGTCATCGGGGTTGTGCATGATGAGAGCATTCTTGTGTGACGAAAATGGAGCATGACTAAACTATATGATTTTGTAGGGATGAACTTTCTTTGGCCATGTTATTTTGAGATGACATAATTGCTTAGTTAGTATGCTTGAAGTATTATTACTTTTATGTCAATATTAAACCTTTATCTTGATACTTTCGGATCAGAATATTCATACCACAATTAAGAGAATTACATTGAAATTATGCCAAGTAGCATTCCACATCAAAAATTCTATTTTTATCATTTACCTACTCGAGGACGAGCAGGAATTAAGCTTGGGGATGCTTGATACGTCTCCAACGTATCTATAATTTTTGATTGCTCCATGCTATATTATATTCTGTTTTGGACATTAATGGGCTTTATAATACACTTTTATATTATTTTTGGGACTAACCTATTAACCGGAGGCCCAGCCCAGAATTGTTGTTTTTTGCCTATTTCAGAGTTTCGCAGAAAAAGAATATCAAACGGAGTCCAAACGGAATGAAACCTTCGGGAACGTGATTTTAGGAACGAACGTGATCCAGAGGACTTGGACCCTACGTCAAGACATCAACCAGGAAGGCACGAGGTAGGGGGCGTGCCTACCCCCCTGGGCGCGCCCTCCACCCTCGTGGGCCCCATGTTGCTCCACCGACGTACTTCTTGCTCCTATATATACCTACGTACCCTCAAACTACCAGATACGGAGCCAAAAACCTAATTCCACCGCCGCAACCTTCTGTACCCGTGAGATCCCATCTTGGGGCCTTTTCCGGAGCTCCGCCGGAGGGGGCATTGATCACGGAGGGCTTCTACATCAACACCATAGCCTCTCCGATGATGTGTGAGTAGTTTACCTCAGACCTTCGGGTCCATAGTTATTAGCTAGATGGCTTCTTCTCTCTTTTTGGATCTCAATACAATGTTCTCCCCCTCTCTTGTGGAGATCTATTCGATGTAATCTTCTTTTGCGGTGTGTTTGTTGAGACCGATGAATTGTGGGTTTATGATCAAGTTTATCTATGAACAATATTTGAATCTTCTCTGAATTCTTTTATGTATGATTGGTTATCTTTGCAAGTCTCTTCGAATTATCAGTTTGGTTTGGCCTACTAGATTAATCTTTCTTGCAATGGGAGAAGTGCTTAGCTTTGGGTTCAATCTTGCGGTGTCCTTTCCCAGTGACAGTAGGGGCAGCAAGGCACGTATTATATTGTTGCCATCGAGGATAAAAAGATGGGGTTTATATCATATTGCATGAGTTTATCCCTCTACATCATGTCATCTTACTTAAAGCGTTACTCTGTTCTTTTGAACTTAATACTCTAGATGCATGCTGGATAGCGGTCGATGTGTGGAGTAATAGTAGTAGATGCAGGCAGGAGTCGGTCTACTTGTCTCGAACGTGATGCCTATATACATGATCATACCTAGATATTCTCATAACTATGCTCAATTCTATCAATTGCTCAACAGTAATTTGTTCACCCACCGTAATACTTATGCTCATGAGAGAAGCCACTAGTGAAACCTATGGCCCCCGGGTCTATTTTCCATCATATTAATCTTGCAGCACTTAGCTATTTGTGGCGCCGTCTTTATTTTGCTTTCTTTACTTTGCATCTTTATCATAAAAATACCAAAAATATTATCTTAGCATATCTATCAGATCTCACTCTCGTAAGTGACCGTGAAGGGATTGACAACCCCTTTATTGCATTGGTTGCGAGGATTTATTTGTTTGTGTAGGTGCGAGGGACTCGTGTGTGGCCTCCTACTGGATTGATACCTTGGTTCTCAAAAACTGAGGGAAATACTTACTCTACTTTGTTGCATCACCCTTTCCTCTTCAAGGGAAAACCAACGCAATGCTCAAGAGGTAGCAGCCGGCCATGGGAGGCAGGAGCATGCGGCACGACCGGCGCTACTTTGGGTGGCTGGAGCAACAAGACCATAGGTTGAAGAAGCACTACGGCCGTTGGATGGACATCGTACGGTCACTGGAGCTAGAATCGTTCATATTGACTAAGTTGACAAAGCACTCCGTCCCTGTCAACTTAGTAGGCCCACAGGTCAGCTTCCGAAACGGTGCGCCCCAGATGTCAGGGGGAGGAATCATTTTTTGGGCGGGTGAAGCTAGAATATCCGAGATTGAAGAAGAAGCACGGCATCGGTTGGATGGACATCCAACGGCCACTGCTACTAGAACCGTGTGTTGACTATAAGTTGACAAAGCCTTGCATACGCGTCAACTCTCTTTTTTTTAGGGGACGCGTCAACTTAGTAAGGCCACAAGTGTGTGGCAGAGAACTTATAGCCCATTTGTGATTTGTAAGAATGTGCAGCCAATTTTTGGATTCTAATGGAATTTACTACGGCCCATTTACAGTTTGTTAAAAGTACAGCCCATTTCAACCAACCGTTCAAAACAGAATTCAATAAAATTTCCCACATTTTGATGGGATCGAAATATTTTTATCCCGAAATTTCTAGTCAGATTAAATACAATTTCAATATAAATTTATATTACATAAAAATCCAACAAAACATTGCGCACGCAACAATTAATGAAATTAAAATTTTCAATATCCAAAAATAACATTTTATAAAGTAATTACGTGTTTGGTGCATTTTTTATAGTTACTGCCCAGTTTTTATAATTACATCCCATTTATTATTTCTTAAAGCCCATTTTCTTGTTAAGCCTAATGCATCCCTCCTAGGAAAGATTTGCAGCCCAGCGGGGCGGAGAATAACAACTTGACCTTGCCTGGGTATTCCTAAAAAAAGTATAGCTGGGCTAGCCATTTTCAGCTTGAAAAAAATTAATAGCTGGGGTGGATATCTGGCCTGGGCTAGACGGGCCACAACCCGCCCAGTTAATAACTGCAGCCATGTTTTCGTTGTTGTTCAGAGGAGAAAAATTAATATCTGGGCTAAACATCGCTCAAGAAAAACTCTGTAGTGCTCACACCTAAAAAACACAAATATTGCTCGAGCTGCTTGGTCCCAGCTGTCGGCCGCTTCTTGTGCAATTCTCTCGTTTATTTTTCTTGTGCAATTCTCTCGTTTATTGACTACATAGGTTCACAATGGTGTGGGACCGTGATGTCAGGAAACCAGGAGGAAGCAAAAAAGTTATAGTTTTATATACTAATAAGGAGGCACTTGTTGTCATCCTCTCCAAGTAAAGTCATCTCCTCATCCTCATGTCCGTTGACCATGTTGACAACGCGAGATGGCGGCGCCACGGCGAGCGCAACAACTCGAAGGACGATGGAGAGGGCCTTGCGGGCCCTACGGATGGTCTGATACAGCGCCCGCTGCTCATTCGGGAAGCCGGGATCATAGGGACACATGTCCGCGACGGCATTGTCGTTGGCTTGTTCACCGGTGCTCGTTGAGGAGACAGAGGTTGCAGCACAGGTCCTCCTGTGCTGGTATCTCTTCCACCATTAGGGCATCGAAGTGCAGCCACACCTGCTCTATGGTGAACACGGCATGAATCGGCTTGGACAGTGGCGCCGACTCCTGGTCGGAAGCTACGTCCATCGTCTGATTGTCGTCGCTCAGCTCGGCGAGGTAGCTGGCGAGCCAGCATGTCCGGCTGCTGGACCGACCCGCTGCCAAGCACGAGTCTGACCGCCCTGGCCCACCCAGACCGCCTCCCTCGCCCACGCGCGCTTTCCGCCCGAAACGGTCAGCGCCGCCCGCCCTGCTTCCCGGTGCATGCGATTGCTCCGCCTTCAAACGACACAAGTGTCGTCCTTCTGCCGCCCACATTAATGATACGCGGTTGCCGAGGCGGCTACTCCGGCGCCACACGTCCGTCCCTCCGCTGCCCACCATTGCTATATAAACTGCTGCGCCGGCCATAGCCGCAGTCATCCGCATCCGTTCCTATTCTCCTGTCCACACCACTACTGCCCACCATGGCTTCCTCGCGCTCCAGCGCTCTTCGGGACGGGCAGACGACGGACCACAAGGAGATGGCAGCCATTGCTGCCGACTGGCTGGCCGGCAGGCAGGCGGAAGACGACGACATCCCAATGGAGAACATGGTAGTCGACGATCCGGCGCCAACCCCTTCCTCCGTGCCATCCTCGCCGGTGCATTGCACCATGACCATCGGCGAGGCCCGTCCCCAATATATGGACACTGTGAGGCAGAAGCGTGAGAAGCAGTTCCGGGAGGCGCAGGCTGATGCCGCCCACAACCACCATCTCCTCCAGGAGCACCTCCAGGCGGAGGAGCAGATCGCCGCGGAGCGGGCGGAGCAGGAGGCGCTGCACGACTCATACCGCTCCGCCCGTGAGGGCCGCCTCGAGTGCTGGCGGTACCGCATGCGGGTGCCGGAGGCTGGGGCCGCCTACAAAGAGGGCGATGAAGCGGCCGAGGCGCTGTTTGGCGAGACCGAGGACGAGGCAGAGGACAATGCCGGCTCCGACGAGTCCCCGCTCCGCTGGCGTCGACGAGGCCCTGCTCCGCCGAGGCCCCGCGGCGCCAACAACGAGGCAGAGGACACCGCCGGCTCCGCCGAGGCCCCACCCTGCCGGCAAAGAGGGGGAGGATTTTCCCCCGCTCCGCCGAGGCGCCGCCCGCCGGCAACGAGATAGAGGACATCGCCGGCTCTACCGAGGCCCCGCCCCGCTGCCAACGAGGCCGCGCCACACAGAAAACGAGGAAGAGTATAACACGGTAGGTCGCCGCTGCTCGGGTCCAAGTAAGGCCACCGCTGCTACCCTCCGGTTGCTGGCACTGAGTTGTACATCATGGAGCAATTCTATGATTACAGGCTGATTGAAGAGCGCTCCGTGGTTGAGCAAGCTCATGAGATACAGTCATTTGCTAGAGAACTTGATCACTTCAGTTGTATGCTACCAGACAATGTGCGAAGTAAAAAGGAACATAAGGAGTACAAAGAGTTTGAGCAGCTTTTTAGCGTTCCTGTACATTGCAATCACAGCGATTCACATGTCATAGAGAACATTCAAAACAATCGATGATTATGCATCTTAGCAATTCACATGTCAGAGCCAATATTTACTTCACAACTAAAGAATAAAGAAAAAAATGGATCGACGCTGCTGACAGCAAAGGGCGTCCCATTCGAAAATATCACACGCATGTCTTCTTGCTAAAATCAATGAGCAAAATTTGACAAGGTTTTCCCATTCCAAAATATCAAATGCCTACGATTGTGGAATGGGCAGGGTTTGCCATCAGTTCGGACATTGACATGGCACCTCGTGCTAAATAAACCAGCTGTTCTTTTTGTGCAGTTCCACCAAAATCAACCAAATTCGCGCGTAGCTTTTATGATTTCGCCCTTATATGTTGCAACGCCTTGAACTTATCGACACCTCCTTTCTTGTGGTGGAAATGAATGATTCGATGTATTCATGAACATTTTGTGCAGTTCCCATTGAAATCAAGCTGAGCACCCCTGTTTGCGCAAATACAAAAAAATGATTAGTATAAAGCAAACTGTACTATGAATTGACAGTTTAAACAGGCACCTACATGGTCCATTAGAGCACACTTTTACAAAAATGGAACTCACCGGAGAGAATCCTAGAACAACATTGTACTCGCGCATCACAGCAAGGAAATGGAGATTTGTCAGTCCTTCTGAGCTGAAGTTAGTTTGGTCTTGTGGGGGGTAATGTAACCATCCTTCAACTGCTCCTTCTGATGAGAAGATAGACAGGGCTTCTTCATCCTGGCATAATCGGAACTAGTCACTTCACGTACTCCATATTCTTCTTAAGAGGAGGATGATCCTGTTGTGCAAAGACAAGAGGATAACTAAATGCTAGCATCCCTATTTGCTCGAAAAAAGGAAAGGAAATATTTAAAACAGCATAGATGAAGCACTTCTCAAGGACAATACCACTTTTTGATGACAGCATCTAAATAGTAGCACAACACCAATAGAGATGACAAAGCTCAATCATATGGATGAAATCAGTGGGCGAGTACCAACCTTTGTCAGGAGGCTTATTGTGTAGAGCATACAAATGAAGCACTTCTCCGGAACCATCTGTTGCTATCTACTGTGGTGGCCATGCTTACTATATACTCCTCGATTAGATTAATGTTTCCAACATCTTCTTGTGCAGTTCCACTAAAATATATGGTATCTTCAAAGAAGATCCCTATTTGCACAAGTAGAGATAATTACGTATTACATTAAGAGTGGCATCAAATCAGTGGCAAAACAATTGCTCGTTCCAGCCATAGCAATAAATTAAGATGCAAAACTATATCATTACTTGTGTCATCACAGTTCCAGTGCTTCATTACAACACCAGGAGTTGATTTTTGTTTTTCTTCCGCTTGTTCTTCCCCTTCATCACTTGGTTCAATAACAGACAAGCTTCACCTTCAATGTAAGATTTGGCATGTCAATTAGGTTGCACAAGTATAGCACTAAACAATGACATTAATTTTCTGATGAAAGTGGCAAAATACAGGCCAACAGTTGTGAAATACCCTTATCTTACCTCAATGGGATATTACGGTGCACATACAGATTGGAAGTCTTGTCTCCATTTGTGCAGTTCACTAAAATCAAGCAACATTACCGTACAAGTAGCACAACATATGAAAACACACTGCAGAATCATGTGAAAGAAGGCTAGTACTGACCTCTCATGACGCGGAATTCAAACAACTCACAAGAAGAAGATCTGAACCAAATTTGCCAACACGGATAGGACGTAAGATCTCCTCTTGTGCAGTTCCACTAAGATCAAGCAATCAAGCAACGTTGTCGGTGTGACATTTTGGTTGAACTGCACAAAACACTCTTAAAACAAAAGTGTTTTGTGCAGTGCAACAAAAGGTCACAATGGCACAACGAGGTGAAGTAGATAACCCTGTTTACACAGAGGTGCAAAGGAAACAACTAGTGGTCAATAACGGTGGATGACACAGAAGCCAACAAAAAGAAGCATCTACCTTATCTAAATGGGAAAGAAAGCAAGACAGTAGCATTTCTCAAATGGTGGCATTGATTAATATTAACAGAGAGATTATATTAACAATAAAATTCATTAAACATGTAATTTGCTTTTAACTATGGCATTGCATCAATTTTCCAGCGGCATTATTAGAGGGTGTTTGTTTACAGGGACATTTTGGTGGAGGGACTAAAAAAACTCCGTGTCAGTCCCATCTAAACCAAGCAGGAGGGACTTTTAGGGACTAAAAGTGGGCATTTGGGACTAAAGAAAGAAGACCCCGAGGGAGTCTTTTTGGGAATTTTTCCAACAGTTGCCCCTACCACGCATCGCACCTTGTCTCTATTAGTTCACTACTAGGGGTAACATGGTCTCTTAGCATGTCATTTAATAACCTCTAGTCCATGTTTAGTCCTTGGAACCAAGCAGGTAGGGACTAGGGAGTTTTTAACCAAACAGGGCCTTAGATTAACAACAGCTAAAGAGTTGCACGGGACAGTGGACGCACCAGCACCATGTGCATCTACCGATGTACTGGGGTGATGCACAGTCTGTTGCAACAAAGAACAAACAACCAAGGAGCATATTTGTGTTGGTCCCAGTTTTGTTATCTTTAGACACCTTTCCCTATGTGAGCACAGCAAATCTAGTCCTACTCAAACTCTACAGCCTTGTCCCCCAAAACAAAAGATCAGTTCGTTACAGATGTGCGTACTGCGTTTGTCATTGTTTTCCCTTTTCGACCAACGTAGGTGCTGGATAGCCAGTCTGTACTAGTACTTTCCCCACTTCCTTTCCTCTGTGAACCACGTCCTAGATTTATGCTATACAACTTTCCCCACTACTTTCCCCCATTCCTGTCCTCTTTGAACCACGTTAGATTCATGCGATACAACTTTCCCCACTACTTTCCCCCTTCCTTTCCTTTTTGAACCACGTCCTAGATTCATGCTATACAACTTTCCCACTACTTTCCCCCATTCCTTTCCTCTTTGAACCACGTCCTAGATTCATGGTATACAACTTTCCCCACTACTTTCCTGTTTGATCCAACACCTAGATTCGAGTGCAGAAGCGGAAAAAGCCCACATGCAGCTAGAGCAATGCATGTGGAATAAGTAAATTATACCTTAAGGTTCTTGGGGTGTGGTTCGGTGGGCGACCGGAGGCCGTTCGACCCACACTATGTACGGCGGCGAAGAAGAAGGGGTCGGAGGCCCTCCCGCGCCGTCGCTGGGTGAAAGTGAACAGCTGCGCTGGTAGTGGATTCCCTCCCTCGCCGATGGCGACAGCGTTAAGCCTCCTTCCCTTCCCGGCGGACGGCTCTTTGACCAGCAGTGAGGGTAGAGAGAGAGGCCAGTGAAGTCTTGTTTAGATCTGGAGAGGGTGAGAGAGTGTGAAGAGAGCAACTACAAGCAGACCAGCTATGAGGCGAGAGAGAGGCCAACGAAGTCTTGTTTAGATCTGGAGAGGGTGAGAGAGTGTGAAGAGAGCAACTACAAGCGCTGAGGCTCCAGCGTGTATATATATACTGGAGAGAGTGTGAAGAGTGCAAACCCTAGAAAACAAGCGCCGAGGCTGCAGCTTATACGTGATGAGGTGATTATACGGTCACTACGAGATCGTATAGCTCCGTATCCATCCATTTTGACCAGTCAAAGAATCCTCCTGGCACGAATTATGCTCAAGTGTAGTTATCGAACCCGAGACCTCAAGTTTGATGAGCGAACAGGCTAACCAGCTACACAACCCTCCCGTTATGTTCAACGAGAGGAAAATAACCTTTTATACATTCCTGCATTCGTGTGACAAGCATGCCGTGTTTTTTGTGTGTGTGGGAGTCATTGGGATTTAAATCATAATCGTGTCATGTGGCTTTGGTGGTAAGACTATCCACAGTGGTGCAGAAATAATGCAGCCTTAGTCACCTTACCTCTCTCCACGTAGTACGTTGGGTCCCACCAGTCAGAGGGTGAAACAAACAAATTAATAAGAAAAAATAAAAGCGCCAGTGGTGTATCTTACCTCACACATCTCGCTACTGCTCGGGAACACTGTCCAATTGATCCCTCTGTTCGCTCACGTACTATTTTAAGTGAATCCTTATTATAACATGCACACAATTTTGGGCACTTGTATTCGACCTAAGTCAGTGTGCCACCGTATCTCGTACGACTCCCTCCGTCTAGGTGTAATAAGTCACGTTAGAAGGTGCAGCGGGACCAAGGTGCAAGCAGATTGGAGGAGAAGGAGAAACTTGACCGGTCATTCCTCCAATCAAAGCCCTGATTTCTGTCTCTAAACGCAACAATTAATCCAAATAACTAAGAGATGCCTCTTCTCTTCTTGTACGTACTCCATTTGTATCTCACTTCCTGTGGCTTCGCACTCGCACGATTTTCCTATTCTATGAACCTGTGTGTGCGTGTGCGTGTGCGTGTGTGTGTTTAACAGCATGTGTGTGTTAGAGAGAGCGACCGATCGACCTACTCCTACAGAGAGATGGTGTGTAGTGTACGATTTTAGCCGCGAGAGTCGGTGCATCCTCTCGTTTCCGGGCGTCCGGTAGGGACAGGCGGACAGCTGGCACGCCCGCTCCTGACCAGCCTAGCCCACCCAAAGCCCCTCCATCGCCCGCGCGCGCTTCCCGCCCGAAACGGTCAGTGTCGGTGTCAAAACCGGCGGATCTCGGGTAGGGAGTCCCAAACTGTGCGTCTAGGATCGATGGTAACAGGAGACGAGGGATAGGATGTTTACCCAGGTTCGGGCCCTCTCTATGGAGGTAATACCCTACTTCCTGCTTGATTGATCTTGATGAATATGAGTATTACAAGAGTTGATCTACCACGAGATCGTAATGGCTAAACCCTAGAAGTCTATCCTATGTGAATATGGTAATGAGTATCCGTCCATCTGGACTAACCCCTCCGGTTTATATAGACACCGGGGGGGTCTAGGGTTTACATAGAGTCGGTTACATAAGAAGGAATCTTCATAATTGGTTGCCAAGCTTGCCTTCCACGCCAAGTAGAGTCCAATCTGGACACGGGTGTAGTCTTCGGCCTTCATGTCTTCACAGCCCATCAGTCTGGCCCATGGATAACAGGCCGGATGCCCGAGGACCACTTAGTCCAGGACTCCCTCAGTAGCCCCTGAACCTGGCTTCAATGACGAGGAGTCCGGCGTGCTGATTTGTCTTCGGCATTGCAAGGCGGGTTCCCTCCTTCCGAACTCTGGAATATTCTTTGGATGTAGTAAGTATATCCGGACCCATGTATGTAATCGCAGAGAATACAATATCCCATGGGTCCGACCTGCTGACAACTGTTTATGACATTGTATTACGTCTACCCGGTTAGTATTCCCAATCGTTGGCCAGCCCTTCGCCCCACGTCTCGGGACGCGGTTTTATCGGCACGTCTTGTCAAAGCAGGGATCGTGTCCCTTATTCACGGGATTTTCAATAATGTAGGCGTTTGTAACCCAACCGTCCCCTGGGTACAACTCTTTGAGGATAAGCAAGTTTCGTGATCCAAGAGGGGACGTTCAATATTCTAGGCCTTTATATAGAGACCCAGACCTATCTTTTTCTCCTGTGCTTGCTTCTTCCTCAACCCCAGCCACCTCGAGTTCTAGCCCTCGGGTTCCAATCACCACCAGCTCCAATCATGTCCGGGTCCAACCGTTCGGGCCGGTGGGTGGCCTCTTCTGTCACGGAGGAGGATATTGCGAAGCTCCGCGTGGCTAGGTATCTGACCCCAGAAATCCTTCATCGACTTCCCGCCGAGGGGCAAGTTATTCCCACCCCCAAATCTGGCGAGAGGGTAGTATTTGTGTCCCACTTCCTTCATGGGTTAGGGTTCGCGCTTAACCCCTTCGTCTGGGGGCTCATGTTCTACTATGGGCTAGACTTTCACGATTTGGCCCCGGACTCTATTCTTCTCATCTCAACATTCATCGTCATGTGTGAGGCCTTCCTCCGGACTCCTCCGCACTTTGGTTTGTGGCTCAAGACTTTTGGCATGAGGCCGCAAGTGGCAGAGGAGTAGCAGGTAGAGTGTGGCGGCGTTATAATAAGCAAGCTTGCCAGCGCAGTTTGGTTTGAAGGATCTTTCGCCAAGTCTTCCGACCTATGGCAGCAGGGGTGGTTTTATGTCAACAAGCCGCGGGGCTCCAAGTGGGCAGCTATGCCTGCATTCTGACCCGGCCCTCCAATTCAGCTCGCTTCATGGATCAATAAGGAATTAAATTGGGGATCCGCCAACGAAGTGCAGACTCTGCAAAGTCGCATCCGAAGCCTTACCGAGAAGGGCATCGATCTTGTGAATGTCGTTCAAGTAATGCTAGTCCGCCGGACCCTGCCATGTCAACGGCGGCCTCTCCGTATGTGGGAGTTTAATCCAGAAGGGCGGCGGACTCTTCAGCACTTCTTCGGCACCACGCACGAAGGAATGTGGAAATTATATTTCGGGGAAAGAGAGCAATGGCCGGACACCACCGAAGATGTTGGCCTCGACTATAATCATCCGGACACCGCGGTAAGTATCCTATTCCTGCACACCTTCCATCCAAGTATCTCTTGACAAGATATTGAACAGTCCATCCCTATACAGGACGGGATAGAGAAGGCGGTGTTAATCTGGTGTCCGGAGCCCCTTCCCGAAGACTCTGTGACCGCCCTGCTGACGAGAATGCTGATTCCGACACCGTACCAGGTGCCTGCGGAGGGGGGCGAGAGCTGGGAGCCCAGAGGCAGTACCCACCCTGAGGATGAATTAGACGCCGTGTTCGGGGAAACCGAAACCCTTTTGCCCAAGGGCAAAGGTACAACGGAAGCCCTCCCTGGCAAAAAGAGGGCCGCTTCCAGAGGTCAGGAGGGGAAGCCTCCCAAGAGAGGAAAAACGCCATCATCGGACGGCTTGGGCCGGGCAGGCGATGCTGCCGCAGAGCTTCATGATGAGGATAAACCTTTGGCCAAACCGTAAGTGCGGCAGGGTACTTTAATCATACCTCATTCCTTTCTTATTACTGAAGTAATGTGTACGTCTTCGCAGGTTAACGCCTGGTGTTTCTCAATCGTCCTCCTCCTCGGGAGATCTTCTCCCAGAGATGATGGATAGTGATACGCCTTCTCCGGCCTCCTCGCCCAACAGGGCGGATGATTCTGAGGTATCGTCCCGAGGAGCTCCTCCTGGTCGACAAGTAGTGCAGGAAACGAAGAAAGCATTACCCGAAGGTGGTGCCTCTGTCACTCAAGGTTTGGGAATCAAGCATGACGGCCCCGTCTTATCCGGTTTACAGCCGGAGACGATTCTAGAGGCGAGTGAGTGGATTCCTTCAAAGGAATGCCGTACTCCGGCGGCGGTCTCGGGAGACCCAGAAGCGCCGGAAGAGCTGACGGACATGCTGCGACAAGCGTCCGTTTCGGAGGAACACCGTGCTTTGATGGTTACGGTGGCCGAAAAGGTTCTATCCGCGAAGAGCGGGTTGAACGAGGCCTTCATGAGCCTCCTAAAGGATTTTGAGGTTTGTGATGTAATTTTGCCAATGGAGTTTTATTGACAGAATGCACCTGTTGTATATGCAGTAGCCCCTGAGACTCGGATTGCCTTCCAAAGGAAGCGGTCGGAGGATCGAAAAAAATATGCTCAGGTACTAACCTTGATTTTACTTGGAATACAGGCTGCCTCCCCTCATGCGGCTACCCGAAATACGGAAGTGGCCGAACTGCAGCGAAAGCTGGACGTTGCGGAGGATGACATTGCATTGATCAACAGGCCTCTTGACGACTCGCAAGGTATATATTTCGAGCATTCCTTACACCAATGTGCTTGTAATGTAAGCCGGACTCTGAAAAGAGTTTTATATGAAATGTGCATGAATGCAGATGGTGCCGCCGCCGTGGAGGCCCTTCGGGCGGAGCTAGCCCGGGCCAAGGAGCAGGTCCGGCTTAGTAATGCGGCTGTCGAAAAGGCATCGGCTAAGTTGAAAGCCGAACAAGCTGCACGGCGCCAAGACAAGGAGAAGATGTCCACCATGGCGCACGAGTTAGAGAAGGCGGCTAGCTGCTATAAACTTCTTGAGAAGGAAAATGAAGCCAAAATGGCTGAACTTGACAAGGCCTTACGAGAGGCGAGAGAAGTGCGGTCCGAATCAAGAGCGGCCCGTGAGGAGATCCGGCAGGCTGGGGAGATTGCGGCTGGCAAGCCCTTTTTGCTATAGACTAAGTTCGGCGATCCGAACTATGTTCAGCTTAACCAAGTATGGAGTGCTCCGGACGAATTTCTGGACTTACCGAAGAGTTCTTCCGATGCGGCGCAGTTTTACCACGCACAAGAGGGGTGTGCAACGGAGAAGCTTTTCTGGTCGCAATTCGGCGCGTCAAAGCGCCCTCTGTTGCTCAATGAACAGATGTCCCAGTGGGCCGAGCTTCATAGGATATCTGGCGACGCCATGAAGAACGTCATAATCCGGTTGTGGCCAAGTGAGCCTATTCCGAGTAGTTATTTTGGCCTGGTGCGGCAGCTTGTCGACGCGGTGCCACATATCGACGCTGTGAAGTGGTCGGCGTGCATTGAAGGTGCACGGATGGCCTTTGCCCGAGTCAAAACATTTTGGGGCAAGATGAAGGCCATCGATGTTGCGGCGAGGAGTCCACCCAAGGGCAAGGACCGTTATGAGCCGGAGCACTATTTTGAAGACGTCTTAGAGGCCGCCCGCCTGATAGAGGATCAATGCTGGAAAGACATAATGTTCGAGTGATTTATATAATGGTTGTAACAGACAACTTTATAGTTAGTCTATTTATATTTTGCTTGAAAGCTTTAATTCCTCCTGTGCGGCCGTTTTAGTATAATCTGAAAGTTTTCCAGTCGTCGGCTTCAGCCCCCTCATAGGAAGTACGGGGGTGTTCCGAAAAGCATTTAATCACTCTTTATCCAACGTCTTGGTCCATAAAGGAGGTGATAATGCGGCGAACCAGGCAATCGGACTATAGGGCGTTAACACTTTCACTTAGCCATAGGAGTTTTATGGTGGGGCTACGACATAGCCCCTGGTATGTATACGGCGCATAGTGCCTTACATACGTTGATCTAAAAAAGATCCCTCGTGTTACATGGAGACTCACTAAAGATTCAAATAAGTCGTCAAGTGGTTGACCAGCTCTCGCCGCATCATGACAGTCAGTTTTCGGCTTTCTCTACTGAGGTGCTCATCTGGTCTAGGCCAAGGCACAATCGCAATAGTTCTCCCTTTACTACCCTAGCCGATAGAGCGGAACGTAGGGTAGCAAGCATAGGAGCCGGGCAACCCAACTATTGACCAAAGACAATGATTAGGAGCTGATGCATATAAGGCCAAACTTGCGACGCCGAAGTACGCTATACAGCTGTTCGGACTTTTACTGGCGACTCGTTTGTTCCCATACCGGGCCCCTGGCAAGTTATGCCGAGGCGCGTGTTGTAAGGCAGCCGTTACGGCCGGACTCTTTGTAAAAAAAGCATGGAAGAGTAGTTCGGATAAAGTTTACTGGGAGCGGAGCAATGTGCCAATGATAAATATATATAAAGAGTAAAAATCACAACCCAGCTATTTAACATGCTTGGGGTTGGGAACAGAGGAGAAAGGCATAGTATGGGCTCAAAATAAAAAGTGCGGTCTACAAAAGTTTATTTTGGACCTCATGTCGCACGTCTGCGCCGCCCGTCCTCGGGGAGGGGAATCCTTAATGGGAGTGGCCCCTTAGGTGAGTGTACGGATCCGAACTCCGATAGAGTCCGATGTAGATGTTGTCCTGATGGTCACCCATTTTGAAGAGATAATAAAGAAAGGTAAGGAAAACAGATAAAAACGTTACGGGAATGCTTGTAGGGTTGTCCGTATTGTGCTTCCGCCGATGCCCATGGTATCTATAGCGCGTAGTGATGTACGCGTGGTGTAAATCTTGCCAGTATAGTAGGTGGGTGGCGGAAGCCGGACTGCTATTTCCATTCCGGGAGTGGTCGAACTTCGTAGGGAAACTGTTTCTGGCCCCTAGTGTTCGCTCCGTTGTTTTTATCGCCTGGTGGCCTCCTCCCCTTGTGATCGGCGTTGAGCTTGCCTGCCTGCTTGAGGACCCAACAGTTTCTGTTTGTATGATTAGCTAGCCTATCAGGGTGACCGTGAATCTGACAAGGTCGGTCCAATATCCTGTCAAGGGTGGATGGTCCATCCTGGTTTGCCTTTAGTGGCTTCTTCCGTTGACCGGGCTTCGGATTGTGAAATCCGGCATTCACCACTGTGTCGAATGTATTACTGCGACTGTTGTGTTCGGTTCGTCGTGGCTTACCGTTGCCGTCTCGAAATTCGGAAGTGCCTGGGTCGCTGGCGTTGTTGCTTTTACGAGCGAGCCAGTTGTCTTCTCCCGCACAAAAGCGAGTCATTAGAGTGGTAAGGGCTGTCATGGACTTGGGTCCTTCCTGGCCGAGGTGACGCGCTAGCCATTCATCCCGAACACCATGTTTGAAGGCTGCGAGGGCTTCTGCGTCCGGACAATCGACAATTTGGTTCTTTTTGAGTAAGAACCTAGTCCAGAGCACCCTGACTGACTCGTCGGGCTTCTGGACAATATGACTTAAGTCATCGGCATCTAGAGGCCGGAGATATGTTCCTTGGAAGTTGTCTCGAAAGGCGTCTTCCAAGTCTTCCCAGCAACCAATAGAATTTTCTGGTAAACTATTTAGCCAGTAGCGAGCTGGCTGATGTCTACTACACAACCTTCTTCTTGTAGACGTTGTTGGGCCTCCAAGTGCAGAGGTTTGTACGACAGTAGCAAATTTCCCTCAAGTGGATGACCTAAGGTTTACCAATCCGTGGGAGGCGTAGGATGAAGATGGTCTCTCTCAAACAACCCTGCAACCAAATAACAAAGAGTATCTTGTGTCCCCAACACACCCAATACAATGGTAAATTGTATAGGTGCACTAGTTCGGCGAAGAGATGGTGATACAAGTGCAATATGGATGGTAGATATAGGTTTTTGTAATCTGAAAATATAAAAACAGCAAGGTAGCAAGCGATAAAAGTGAGCGTAAACGGTATTTCAATGCTAGGAAACAAGGCCTAGGGTTCATACTTTCACTGGTGCAAGTTCTCTCAACAATAATAACATAATTGGATCATATAACTATCCCTCAACATGCAACAAAGAGTCACTCCAAAGTCACTAATAGCGGAGAACAAACGAAGAGATTATGGTAGGGTACGAAACCACCTCAAAGTTATTCTTTCCGATCAATCCATTGGGCTATTCCTATAAGTGTCACAAACAGCCCTAGAGTTCGTAGTAAAATAACACCTTAAGACACAAATCAACCAAAACCCTAATGTCACCTAGATACTCCAATGTCACCTCAAGTATCCGTGGGCATGATTATACGATATGATCACACAATCTCAGATTCATCTATTCAACCAACACATAGAACCTCAAAGAGTGCCCCAAAGTTTCTACCGGAGAATCAAGACGAAAACGTGTGCCAACCCCTATGCATAGGTTCATGGGCGGAACCCGCAAGTTGATCACCAAAACATACATCAAGTTGATCAATAGAATACCCCATTGTCACCACGGGTATCCCACGCAAGACATACATCAAGTGTTCTCAAATCATTAAAGACTCAATCCGATAAGATAGCTTCAAAGGGGAAACTCAATCCATTACAAGAGAGGAGAGGGGGAGAAACATCATAAGATCCAACTATAATAGAAAAGCTCGCGATACATCAAGATCGTGCCGAATCAAGAACACGAGAGAGAGAGAGAGAGAGAGAGAGAGAGATCAAACACATAGCTACTGGTACATACCCTCAGCCCCGAGGGTGAGCTACTCCCTCCTCGTCATGGAGAGCGTCGGGATGATGAAGTTGGCCACCGGTGAGGGAACCCCCCTCCGGCAGGGTGCCGGAACAGGGTCCCGATTGGTTTTTGGTGGCTACAGAGGCTTGCGGCGGCGGAACTCCCGATCTCTTCCCCGAAGGTTTTAGGGTATATTGGTATATATAGGAGGAAGAAATACCTCAGGGGAGCCACGAGGGGCCCACGAGGGTGGAGGGCGCGCCCAGGGGGGTGGGCGCGCCCCCCTGCCTCGTGCCTTCCTTGTTGATTCCCTGACGTGCACTCCAAGTCCCCCGTATTGCTTTCTTTCCAAAAATAACTTTTCCGAAGGTTTCATTCCGTTTGGACTCCGTTTGATATTCCTTTTCTGCGAAACACTGAAACAAGGGAAAAAACAGAAACTGGCACTAGGCTCTGAGTCAATAGGTTAGTCCCAAAAGTAATATAAAAGTGCATAATAAAGCCCATAAAACATCCAAGATGGATAATATAATAGCATGGAACAATCAAAAATTATAGATACGTTGGAGACGTATCACTGGCCCCTTAAGCTTGAGAGGTATGTATTTAATGGCATGAAGGTCGTCTCCGCGAGCCATGTGAATATGGAGGAGGTAATCCTCAATCCATACCGCGGGATCTGTTGTTCCATCGTATGGTTCGATGTTAATGGGTTTGAACCCGTCTGGGAATTCGTGCTCCATTACCTCGTCGGTGAAGTAGAGAGGGTGTGCAGCTCCTCTATGTCGGGCCACACTGTGAAGCACCTCCGGCGGACTCCGCTTACGGAGTTCGGACCGGGCGTGGTCGGCTTTGTGGTGTCCAAATGGGTGACCATCATCGTTGGTCGGGGTGTATCTCCATGATTTGTACATCGATCTTGTGCGTCCTACTCTATCCTCCGGGTCTTGGTTGATGTCGCGAGTGTTCCCTCGAGCTGTTTTGCTCTTGATTTGACGGCCGGATGGGTTGGTATGTTGCTCTGTTTGGGCTGCTGCTTTGTTTGGACCGAACTGTGGCCGGCCTGCCGCATTGTTCGATGGTGGTGTGGGCTCCAGCGCCCTGCCATCATATTGAGGGAGCCACCTACCATTTGGGTGGCTTTTGTCTGGGCTACTAAGGCCGTATTCTTAGGCGGCAAAGACCTCGGTCCATCTATGATTGAGCAAATCTTGGCTTGCTTGAAGTTGCAGCTGCTTCTTCCTTAAGCTCCTTGCAGTGGCTATAAGCCGGCGTTTGAAACGCTCCTGCTCGAGAGGTTCCTTTGGCACGATAAAATCCTCGCTGCCGAGGATCAACTCTTCCTCAGAGGGTGGGAGATAATTGATGTCCTCCGAGTCTCCATATTTGGCCTATTCATCAGGGTTGTCTTGCCCGCTTTCCTGTTCCTCCTATTCAGATTCTACCTCAACAGGGTCTTCATTGTCCGGAGTGTTGTCTATTCTGGTGCTAGCAGTGTTTTCTCTTGGGCGATGTGGCTTGGAGCGGCGCCGTGGGTGCCGGTGTTCGGACTGTGTACCAGGAGGTTTATTCTCGACTGGATCCTTCTCATCATCGGGTGTGTCTATCATACACACATCATACCAGGAAGTGGCCATCCCGTGTCTAGCGGATAGCGAGCTCTGGCCCTGCCCCTCATCGTCGTCCATACCGGCGATGTCTTCGGAGCGGGGGTCAGGCGTGTTGGTTGGGTCTTCGATGGTGGCTATAAAGTGGGTGGCGGGTGGGAAGCAAAATTCTCCATCATCCGCCGTAAATTCGAACCTAACATAGTTCGGCGAGGAGCCATCTGCCAGGGATAGGTTTTTTAATGAGTTTAGTAGGTCGCCCATGGGTGAGTGTGGAAAACATCTGCGGCGCTGAACTTGAAGATCGATAACCGATCGAGTTCGGTATCCGCGGGCTCGCAGGGTTCGGAACTCGACGCCGGAGAAGAGTCCGGGGTTCTGTTGATGCAGATGCCGTACGCAGTGGAATCTGCGAGCGGCTCCAACACTGCGAAATTGGTAGCCCCTACGATGGGGTTAAGCTTCCCATCTTCGGGGGACTTGATCTGCTCCGGATCTAAGGCCGGAGTTGCTGCAGGAGCTCTCTCCTGAATGTGGCCCGATGACAGGTT
Source organism: Triticum aestivum (assembly GCF_018294505.1). Lineage (NCBI taxonomy): Eukaryota > Viridiplantae > Streptophyta > Magnoliopsida > Poales > Poaceae > Triticum > Triticum aestivum. The sequence continues at coordinate 543,621,812 of NC_057799.1, forward strand.
TAAGCCATGTCCATCGGGGCAGCGGGGAGCGATTGCCGTGGTCTCGAATCCGTCAAAGATCAAGTCTCCACGGACGTACGCAACGTAGTTCAAGCTTCCGAATCTGACCTGATGGCCAGGGGCGTAGCTGTCGATCTGCTCCAGATGGCCAAGCGAGTTGGCCCGCAGTACGAAGCCACCGAATACGAAGATCTGTCCGGGGGGAAAGGTTTCTCCCCGGACAACGTCATCACTGACGATCGAAGGGGCCATCGAGTCCTTTGCCGACGGCACAGTGGAACTCTCAATGAAAGCACCAATGTCGGTGTCAAAACCGGCGGATCTCGGGTAGGGGGTCCCGAACTGTGCGTCTAGGATCGATGGTAACAGGAGACGAGGGACATGATGTTTACCCAGGTTCGGGCCCTCTCTATGGAGGTAATACCCTACTTCCTGCTTGATTGATCTTGATGAATATGAGTATAACAAGAGTTGATCTACCACGAGATCGTAATGGCTAAACCCTAGAAGTCTAGCCTATGTGAATATGGTAATGAGTATCCGTCCATCCGGACTAACCCCTCCGGTTTATATAGACACCGGGGGGATCTAGGGTTTACATAGAGTCGGTTACATAAGAAGGAATCTTCATAATTGGTCGCCAAGCTTGCCTTCCACGCCAAGTAGAGTCCAATCCGGACACGGGTGCAGTCTTCGGCCTTCATGTCTTCATAGCCCATCAGTCCGGCCCATGGATAACAGGCCGGACGCCTGAGGACCCCTTAGTCCAGGACTCCCTCAGTCAGCGCCGCTCCAAAGAATCGGTGCCGCATTCATGCTCGGGCAGAGCGGACGCGACCTCTCACTGGCGCCTGTGTTGAAGGGAGAAGCGGATTCAAGAGTGATGGTTGCTTCGTCCGTCCAACTTACTGCTGGGTCTATGTGATTTGACGGCTCATTGGTCATTATTACTGAGGTGGTAGGACTGCTAGATGTCCCATGCTTTCGGCGAAAGGAGGTACTACTAGATTACAATTTTCTCCATTCTTACGGCGGAGGAGTGCAAGAGCAGTGAAAACATGCAGGCTCAGTGATTACATGGCCCAGCTCACACTATCACCATATTTTCTGGAGACCATGCGACACCTAACTCTTTACATAGTACTACTTGTATAGTACGTACTGTAATTTATCAGCGAGATAGTACAATGCTATGAAGCTTCCAGCTTCTGTTACATGTATCTTGCGTCCAAGGTTGCCCGTTGCAACATTTCATCAAATACAAAGGAGACTAACATGCATGCTATTGCATCTCAATGATTGACAGATCATAGCAAATATGTACTCCCTCCGTTCCAAAATAAGTGTCTCAACTTTATGCTACATACGGAGCAAAATGAGTGAATCTACACTCTAAAATACGTCTATATACATCAGTGTTTGGAGTATGTACTAGTAGTTCATATTGAAATCTACTAAAGGACATATATATTCCAAACAATATGATAATCTCTCTAACCAAGGTAGTAGGGACGAGGAGTAAATGGAGGGAGTACTAGTAAAAATTTCTCCTCGTCCTGCGAGCCACCGCGCGCGTGGGCGAGGGAGCGGGCGTAAGGCGTACGGTACTACTACTACTCATGCAGTCCCTAGCCATTGAAACAGAGACGGCTAAAGAAAAAAATGATCCATGCAGTCCCTAGCCCTTGAACCGTAAATCCTAACCAGGCTTTAATTTGCTGGCAACGTCGGCGCTTCCTAAGAAATGAAGTTTGCAACCCTTTGACCATCGGATCATTTTGTGCAGTTTCACCAAAATCGAGATGAGCATCCCTGTGGCAAAGAAATTGAAGAAGCATGATTAGAATAAGATTACTCGGACTAGTTGATGAGACATAAACTCATCACAAATACAGTACGTAGAAGCCAGTAGAGGTATGTGAGGGGCAATGAAGTATAGAAATATCCACATGGAGTGATGTGGGCAACTGGAGCAGTGGTGCAAGCCGGCTGTAAAGGGAGTTGTACCTGAGGGATGTCGGGACGTAGCTCAACCTAGAGGAGGGCGGCGGGAGGAGGCAACTACCCATGTCGCGGCAGTGAGCAATGGACGAAGGCAACCTCACCGGCTTTGTGAGAGAGAATGGCGGGGACCCCTGATCGGGACGTGCCGATAGTGGGTTTTCGCCGTTGGCGACGGCGACCGCATCTACACTAAGCATCCACCCCTTCCCACGGTGGACGTGATCCGCCGAGATGTTAGAGATGTGGCCACAGTGGTTTTGTGCGAGAGTGTGAAAACTAAAGAGAGCGACCCCAGCAAGCAACCGTGTAGGCTCATCCTGCCTATGTATATAGTGGAGCGGTTTCCTTTTCTATCCATATGAACCTATTTATATTGCGTACGTGCCACTGAAGAAAAAAAACTTTATTTATAAATGACGCGGCACCTACTACTCGTTATCCTATAAACCTTGCCCTTGGCATCTCCAAACTATTAACCTTGTGATTGGATCTTCGCCTCTTCGGGAAGTCGAGCAATAATGGTACTGCAGTATATATCGTTCTGGCTATATGAGACCGAATGAATTGCTGCACGTCCACCACGTGGCGAGGGTCGAGGGGCGAGGGAGAGTGCGTACTATTACGTCCGTTTCAATATGGACTACATACGGAGCAAAATGAGTGAATCTACACTCTAAAATACGTCTATATACATCAGTGTTTGGAGTATGTACTAGTAGTTCATATTGAAATCTAATAAAGGACATATATTCCAAACAATATGATAATCTCTCTAACCAAGGTAGTAGGGACAAGGAGTAAACGGAGGGAGTACTAGTAAAATTTTCTCCTCGTCCCGCGAGCCACCGCGCCCGTGGGCGGGGGAGACGGCGTACTAAGCAAGCTTCTCCTCGTTCTACGAGTTGACGGGACACATCAAAAGTACTCCAGTGTATAGAGCCTTGCCTCTAAGGTAGGCCCCACATGGTTTGCCTCTTTTTTAACATAACGCGTCAAGTCGCAGTTTGTTTGTTCACCCGTGGTAGATGATCCTCCCTCCATCTAGTGGACAACCAGTACACGTGTCAAGTTACCACGTGGGCTGCCTTTTCGTACAGAAATGAGCTCCACCGTGTACCCGCGCGGGTGTGGTTGGGAAAGAGACGGGAGTACGTGCGCCGTGTGTGCACCTCTTCTCTTCGTGCACGTCCCCCACCTACGTGGGTGTGTGTGAGAGATACAAACCTAGACAAATGGCTTGTGCGTTCGTGAGTGTTTTTTGTTTTTTTGGGGGGGAGGTTGATTTCGTGAATGTATTTGTGGGAATATGTGTCGATGACATCTCAAATAAAATTTTGCATGCATGGAGGCCTATCCATATCATATATAGAGGGTCGGGCGATCCACGAGAAGAGAGGGAGGGGTCATAGATATCGATAGAGTCGAAGAGAGGATCAAGTGGGTGGGTGCGAGATCGATGAAGAGAGCCATCGAAATTGTGTGTGTGTGCAAGTCAAAGATATAGGGCGACTGACCTAGCTACCGAAACGTCAGAGGGCACATGTCAAGTTTGTGTGTGGCAGGGAGACATGACTAGAGCGCTCGATGTATCGGTGTGTGTGTGTGTGTGTGTGTGTGTGTGTGTGTGTGTGCGAGGGGGTGGGGGAGGGGTAGGCAGAGGCCTAACTATAGAGGTAGAATGACTCGTATATGTGTTGAGAAGGAGAGACCCAGCTATGTCTTGAGGGAGATTGGTCGACATCCATACATAACTGAAGGACGGGAAATAGGATGGGACAGAGAGAGAGGAGAGAGAGAGGGAGGGAGAGGGGTAGAGTGCTGGATGGGTGATGGAGTTGCTTCTCGAAGATGCCGGGAGAGGCCTACTAGATAAACTGAGGGTGGAACTGCAATATTATCAATAAGAGTGGGGATGTGTTTCTGTGTGTGCCTGTGCGTGATAGATCTGTCGGGACACATCCATGGATGATGAAGGGGAACCATGTGTTTGGTAAGCAAACCCAACTAGATCGGTAGATCAATTGTTGTTTGTCGGAGGAAGGGAGAGACATAACTAATGAGGTAGATCGATCGACGCGTGGGGAAAAACGAGTTATAAGGACCTAGCTAGCTATATGTATAGCGGGAGATCGGTCGGTGTACGTCCATTTGTTAGAGGCAAATAAGGCCCGACGAGACGGATAGACAGAGAGAATGGAGCTAGGAGGTGGTGCGAGAGGCCCAGCTACTAGCTATATAGGGGGAGGAGTGTGCGGTTATGAGATCGATGAAAAGAGGGGTGAGAGTTTATACGTGAGTGGGACCGTATGAGAGACACGAGGCAAGGACACATAAAGGAGGAGATTGAAGGTGCGTGTGTATGTTGTAGGCAGACATCGCTGGAGAGGTTTATCGATCGGTGTGTGTCGGAAAGGAGTTGTGGAGACTGTGGGAGAACGACCTAAAGAAGAAAAAAATGAATGTGCGCAATGGATAGAATGCAGAGGGAGGGGGAGGGCGAGGAGGGCGTGTGCATGCATGAGAGAAAGTTAGTGGTAGCTACAAAGGTTAGAGGATTGTGTGGGTGTAAGAGACTAACAAAGATCATAATTTGATATGAAAGTGGATTCATATATTTGAATAGGAGATCATAGTGTTTTAAACATATGCATGCATGAATATAGCGGTGATACGCGTGTTGTGGTTTTGCACATGGTATACCATAATGTGATAATGCATGGCGTTTGCAACTCACAACTAAATGTCGAACAATCTAAACCATACTATACATCAAACAATCTCACATTTTATTTGAATTTGTGATAATGTGTGGCGTTTGCAGCTTACAACTAAATATCGAACAATCTAAACAATACTATATATCGAACATTCTCACATTTTATTTGAATTTGTGGTGATGTGTGGTGTTTGCAACCCACATCTAAATACTTGTAGGCGTAGGGGGCGGGGCACCATACATAATGGGATAAACACATTATGCATATGAGACATGGTTTAGTTTGTGAAGATCTAGCTAGAGCTTGAAATGTACTATGATTTGAAATCAACATAAAGTGGATTCAAAAAATCGAGTTCGAGTTCATATAGTACACATAGTTCATATGTAACTCGAGACTAATCATGTGGTGTGCCGTGAAGATAATACACAAACGATGGTTTAACTTGACAATAATGACGATTATAGATCTTATTAAAACAGAGAAACGAATTCAAACGCTTTGACTTCACAACAATCATTATTGTAGATCTTATTCAAATAGAGAAACGAATTCAAATTTAGTTCATATTGACGCGGTAGTATATACGTTTGGAATGCACTAAAACGTTCATTTGAGTACTAGGTTGCATGCATTATACACGTAGCGAAATATTTTAATTGAACATAACATGAATTCAAAGTTTTGAATGACATTTGTAGTGCGAATTGATTTGGTACAGTACATGTTAGGCTTGTCCGGAAATTTCAACCCGTGCCTTGTTAGCCCGAAATATTTAAGATATATCTTTGTCTCGTTGTGCTCCGACAACTCCCTCCATCTCAACCCGCGCCTTGCTATTCCAAAATTACAACGCGCGCGAAAACTCCCACCTCCTGTGAAATCCTGACACGCGAAATGCCCGTGATACCCCTGAATCGAAAGAACCGCCTCAAATCGGTGGGGGTACTTTCGTAACTTACCCCACATTTCGGACAAGCGCGTCCCTAAGCCATAGTTCCCCACTCCCATCCCATCCGCCCACCCATTCGTACACCGAGGCCGGGAAAACCCGCGAAGCCCCACACCCTCCTTCGTCCACCACCCAGCCGGAGCCTCTTCCTCGATGACATCGTCCACAGCAACACCTCGACGTCCCTCATCCATCGTACCGGATGAGGATCCGTTGTCGATCTGGTCGCCCCGCCGGTTCAGCCACCCCGTCCTCCACCTCCAAGGAGCTGTCCCAATGTTTCCCTCGTCTTTCGCACCACCTCCATTCCCACACCACCGTCTTCACCTACACCACTGGAAGAGCATCAGCATCACCATTTCCTCGGATGAAGCTGCGGCCTAATCGGCGCCACCAAAGAGGTTGTACACTAATCGCCACAATTTCTTCTTGATTCGATCTCATGGTGCTGCCGGCGCTCGGTCCCGAGCCGACACGGCGCGACTCCATCCACCGCGGTGTCGCCGGCCACTTCCTCCATGGCGTCGCTCCCTCGGCGGCGACGCCCACATCAGTAGGAGCTGCTACTGCTTTAGCTCTCGCTCGCGCTGCTGCTCTGCTCTTGCTCTCGGTCCCTTGCCTGGTCTGCTCTTGCTCTTGCTCGCGCAGCTGCTCTCGCTCTTGCTCTTGCTTGCGATGCTGCTCCGATTTAGCTACACTTCAGTCGACTGAATCGACTTTTGGGTCAGTCGATTTTCAGGGGGTGGGGGGGCTCGCCGGAGTTAAGGAAGAACTAGCCGCAGCGGGGAGG